>NC_136795.1:18278261-18463261 GCF_951216825.1 Electrona antarctica | reverse complement strand
TCTATAGTAGGGAGGATTATCACAACAAAACAAAAAAAAGTGATATTTGAATTAAGTGAAATCACTGAATATACCTTTAAGTTAAGTTGTGCATCTTTGTGTGTGTTTTCAATGCTTCACTGCCATTAATGTTTCATGATACAATGCTTAGTGTGACATGTAAGAACAGAACAATACAAAGAAGGCTCCTCTCTCCGCACTCTCTTCTCCACAAAATGAAAACTCCTGATATGTACAGAAATACAACCTGCAGTAAGTAGGCCTACATGCTGCCTTTGAGAAACGATCAGTGCACTGGCTGCCACAGACACTTTGTCACAGCATAACATGAAAATAATCTAAAACAAAACTGCAGCAATAAAACACAGCACTGGGTTGTTTCAGTGACATTCTGTAGGTTTGGTCTGTAATTTGTTCAATGTGCAAAATGTCTCATCTCTCTCTGCCTTTATGATCAGCATCTTCTTCTTCTTCCTTTCCTTCTTCTTCTTCTTCTTCTTCTGCTTCGTGACAAGGACTGTTTTTTTCCGGTCTAATCCAATGAAATATGCAAATGGGGTGTCACGACAGTGTCAAAGTGCAGTCAGAGTGAAATCACGCCAAACAGACTGTGGCGTGCTCTGTGTGTGTGTGCTCGTGTGTTTGTGTGTGTGTTTGTCTGCATGCGTGCATGCATGTGTGTGTTGGTGTTAATAGAGTGGTAGCTTTCGTCTGCATTCCGAGATGAGATCAACACGAGGTTGGTGTCATAAAGGGCTGTCCAATATTATCGGCCGATATTTGCATAAAAATGTAATGTCGGAAAATATCGTTATCGGTATTCATTTATCGGTTCGGAATTCATTTAAATTTCTCCCAAATGTATGATAATGTTTATTTTTATTTGGAAAACCTTACATTTATGAATGCATCCAGCGGGGCATCACAATAAAATTAGGCGGGTTAATTCCACGACGGCATATGTCGTTATCGGTTGATATCGGTATCGGAAATTAGGAGTTGGACAATATCGGGATATCTGCAAAGAATTCAATAGAGGGTATGCACGTGACATCATCATCATACCCGGAAGTTATGCAGGAACGTCACTAAGTGGCAAAAAACTGCATTCTGGCCTTGACAGACCATACATTCAAACAGATTGTATTAAACAACATTAAACTCACTTTGCCACTTGATTTGCCACTCAATTACTCACTTTATGCATGTGCATATACCCTCTATATATCGGACATCCCTAATCATGACGTTTGACCATCAGCATTGTGACTTTGTGTGATTAATACAATTGAAATTACGATCAACTCCATATCTGCCAGATTATGTGAGAATGGAGGATTTGGGACCAGAAGTAGCTAGTCTATTCTTCTGCCTACACATACATCATGTCCTAGTATGAGTGAATAGGTCAGGGGAAGGGGATCAAAGTCACCTGATTCGCTCGATTGACCCGGCAAAAACTCGGATGTGTGTCTCAAAGATATAATTTTGGCAGAATCACAGAAAGTTTACAATAATTTGGCAGTACCGTTTTCATATCTCAGAATTAATATAGTATTAATATATAGAATTAATATCAGTGGTTGTTGCAATTACCTGCAATACTACAATACTTCACCATATATGCTATGAAGAAAAAAAAGCCATACAATGTAACACTGTGTACATTCCGTAATGCAATTGCAATGACTGTGTTGTTTCACCGTGTGAAGAAATGGCGGATTTGGACAAGCCCCGAAATACCCGTATGGGTATGTGTGTCTAAAAGAATAGTAATATGCATCCATGTTTATGGATGCATATTACATTTGATCCTTTGCCTGGAAGTGCCTGTGTTTGTTCAATTATGTATTTAGATTATGTTTTCCAAGTTTCTGAAAAGCATTTAAATTCTGTCAGATGACCTCAATTGCAATGTGTATAGCGTCACAAATCTTTAAGGACTCACAAGCTGACTTAACACGTTAAGTGGTCAGATGGGTGGGCCGTGTGCATGTTTATATTGATGATCAATCATTTCATTGTGTTCCGGCTTGGATCAGTGGAACTAACGTAGTATACTTTATTGGTATCACAAAGAAAAATACTTTTGTTTTTACATTATTTTTTGCTATATTATCATTAAAATCTTAGTGTTTTGTACATATATCCTCATGGCCCACCAGTGGACCTTGGCCCACGTACAGGTTGAGAATCATTGGCCTAATATACCATGCTACTTAATTATAATGCCCAACAGTTTTTTTATGAGAAGGGTAAGTTTAGCTAGACAATGTACATACATTTCTTAGTTTTAATTCACACTTTCTTTGTTAATGTATGTTTATATATTTCTCGTGCTAATAAAGCCTGAATTGAATTGAATAGAGAATTGAATAAGATACTGTAGATCAATGGAAATATACTTTATTCATCCCAAATTCCAGTACTGGTTATACATCAGAGTCATAAAGGTTTTATCTCTCATAAGCATAGATAAGATACCGATTTACTGATTTTGTTTTGCTTGTTATTGTATTTCAATTTTTCAGTACTGAAAATGTAATTATTTCAACATTGCTAGTAATTATGTGATACCGTATTCAGTAGTAATAGTAATTAATTTATTCGTGTCTGGTATATTAAATGGTGCAACTTCAGGTATTTTAGGGTTGAGGAGGAAGGTAAAACGTACAAACATTAAGTCTTTGATTTGTTTTTACATTTCAAAATAAATAACGGTTGTTTCCATCCTCCATCAACATCTCTCTCTCTCTCTCTCTCTCTCTCTCTCTCTCTTTCTTTCTTCTTCTCTCACTTCACCACCTCTTTTCCTGGCATTAAGTCCAGACCTGACACTGACACTGACTCTGTGTGTCATCCCTCTCTCCCTCCCTCCACCCCGCCCTGCACTCTCCCTCCCTCTCTCCATCCATGGCTCCGAGGACCAGAGTGCCTGAAGACACGTTTCTCTCTGTCTCTCTTTCTCTCTCTCCTAGCACCCCCTCCCTTTCACCCTCTCTTTCGCTCCGTCTAACTCTCTCCATCTCTCCCTCTCTCTGTGTGGCTTGCTTCCCTGTTTACTGCCTGCTTTTCCTCTACTCTCTCTCTCTCTCTCTCTCTCTCTCTCTCTCTCTCTCTCTCTCTCTCTCTGAGCAAATGATCACACACAGTCAACAAAAGCGAGGTCAGATGAGCTGGATGGGAGAGCGGTGAAAGGGAGGGAGAGTAGGACCTGAGGACCAGAGGCCTGGGCTTGGGAAGCAGGGCGCGCAGGAGAGGAACGCCGAGAAGGGAAAAGGAAAGACAAGACGTTTTTGGGGGGATCCTTCACCAACCCCCTCCAAGTTGTAGGTGAGGACCTCTGCTGAAACTCCTCACTTCACAAATATGAGAAGCACAGAGAGAGAGAGAGAGAGAGAGAGATAGGAAGACCTGCATGGCAGAGAACAAGCAACAGCATGGCGACCCTGCACGTGCGACCTTTGACTCCCAGACGAAATTAAAGCTCATCTCGCCTCCTATAGCCTAATTTGACAACAGTGTTGCTTGCCGACAAGATCCGATCTACGAGCTTCTTGTCGGCAGGCGACATTGTCGTGTGATAGAATAGGTGTTGGTATTGGTTGCCATTTTTTTATATGCTACCTACGATCGGCCACGACTCAGCAGACATTTTGTGTTGACAATTGGAATATTATACAGTATGTAATATGTATTACATAAAATGACAGGAAAGATTATATATTCTACGTGCCATCTGAGTTACAGCTGAGATGTTAGTGTGCAAGCTTTTATAGTGAAATAGATTTGTGTTTTGCAGCTTAATCTCTAACTACATGATTCCGATATTCTCTCCTGAGAAATATATCCTCCTTTCAGCTTTTATTCTTTTTCATGGATTACTGTACAATGTCTTTTAAATAATATTGCATTTTTGATGCTACAAATAATTAATAATAGAATGCAGGGTCTGACTTTGATTTAGTGTCATGACCTCTCTATTTTATCTCTCTAATTTCTGTAACTTTTCTGTACAACAAAAGCTTAGTTCTATAGCCTTCAATTCAATTCAATTCAATTCAATTCAATTCAATTCAATTCAATTCAATTCAATTCAATTCAATTCAATTCAATTCAATTCAATTCAGAATCAGATACAGTCAGTTAAATTCCTTTTAAATTCATTTAACACTGTTGGGGCTAACACAAGTGCAGTGCAGTAGATTGGTTTTAATAAGCTGCCTTGCTTTGATTTCAGACAGAATGGTGTCAGAGAAAGATAGAGTGACTGAGGATTATCCTCATTTCACAGTCAATTTCAGGGTTTCACACATTTATAGTAGAGTTTAACTTAATTTAAAATCCACTGCATGACAGTGTCATTTGCTTAAAATAACTAATTCCAAGCCAATCTGGGAACCCATCTGCAAAACAAAGGGAAAACAGTGGTTACAGCGCTCTCTTTTCCTTTTGGGAGTCAACAGTCTGTCTGAGAGACTCATTTCAATCTAACAACAGGTTTCTTTTCAGTACGGAGTATAGATTAGTATCACATCCAAAGTACGTGACGTTACAATACAGCTGTACGTTTTACGTCACTCTTCCCTGTGTTCCCAGTACAATCCTCAGTGTTCATTTATACACTGACTCACTGAGGATTTTACTGTATAGGATCAGGCAAAATGCTGAAGTAAGAGAAAGGTTTCATTAGCATTTGTTTCTTCTTTTATCTCTCACTCTCTCTGTGTGTGTGTGTGTGTGTGTGTGTGTGTGTGTGTGTGTGTGTGTGTGTGTGTGTGTGTGTGTGTGTGTGTGTGTGTGTGTGTGTGTGTGTGTGTGTGTGTGTGTGTGTGTGTGTGTGTGTGTGCGCGCGCATGTGTGTGTGTGTGTGGTGTGTGCGTGTGTCTGTCTGTGTGTATCTGTGTGTATCTGTGTCTATCTGTGTGTGTGTGTGTGTGTGTGTGTGTGTGTGTGTGTATCTGTGTGTGTGTGTGTGTGTGTGTGTGTGTGTGTGTGTGTGTGTGTGTGTGTGTGTGTGTGTGTGTGTGTGTGTGTGAGCATGCATGTTTAATTGCAGTTTAACACATCTATTGGAGTGTTCACTTTTCTTTATTCTAGGGTATGAGTGTGTACTGTATGTTACAGTGCAGTGTTGCGGTTACATGACTCAATAGCAATCTGACAGTATTATTCCCTCTCCTGCATGATTTTCCTACAGTTTCCATCATTCACCCACAACTGTGCTTAATGTTTGGAACCAAGTGTATTTCATTTAATCAGTATGCTTGCGCTGCTCAAGGCACACTTTCATTTGAGAGAACAAAAACAAAATTATGTATGACAATAACTTAAAATAAAATGCTACACAATTGCTTTGTTATAATAGGATAAGGTAATGTGGGCACATGCAGCTTCTTCTGCACATTTATTTATTGAGAAACAATTTTGACATGAAATAGTAGGGGAAAAACACAGCTGTTGGTTGTGTTCAAATCAGGTCACACAGAGTCAGGGTTCTGCTACTGTGCATGTCTCACTGAAACTACTCTACAGATCCTTAATTATTATCATTGGTAACACCTTTGTTCACCCTGTATTTTCTAATATTTTCCACATTGTAGTGAGTGTGCAGGCAGTGCTTTGTCTGTGCATTAGTGTAGGTAACATCTAGCAGTGTCTAGCCCCGTTTACAAGACACCTAATGTCAGTTGACAGTGCTACTCTCTCCTTTCAAGCGTGCGTATGGCTGTAGTCAATGCCAGGACAGAGCAGGACTCAGAGAGGTGCCTTAATTATTACCCTGTGTGTTTGGGATGAACTCACTGATGTGTCGCCTAGGGGCATGTTGCAGTCAAGTGTGTGTATGGGGGGGGGGGGGGGGGGGTGTATTTGTGCATGTGTGCGTATGTGTTGTGTTGGGGTTGGGGATGTCTGTGTATGATTCAGAGATAGAGTATCTTTGGGGCTTGAGGTTTGCATTTGAGTGCGTTTGAGCATGTGTGTGTTTGTGTGCAAGTCATTATGTTGAGACATCTATCTGTGTGTGTATTTGGGGTTGTAGGGTGTAGCTGTGTGTGTGTGTGTCACAGTGTGTGTCACAGTGTGTGTGTGTGTGTGTGCGTGCGTGCGTGCGTGCGTGCGTGCGTGCGTGCGTGCGCAATAGAGTTTCAGTGGTTAAAGGACCAGCCACATATAAACATAATAGATATTTCCATTATTTATATTATTTTCTAGTATTCCCCACTAGCTTTAGTTCGATTTTTATGTTTCTCGTCAATCTATTTAGTTAGATTGACGAGCCATAATATGTATGCATAACATCATTGTGTGGACATTTGAATTTCATTGGTACATCTGTTTTTTGTCCAGCAACTAATTTCAATCTGCACTTTAAAATGCTTCAAAATGTAATGATAACATAACTTTGACAAAGAAATAGTGTTTACCTCTCTCAAGCAAGAGTCTGCAAGTTGATTTCCTTAGTATGCTACTGTACTTAAATGCATGGAATCCAATGGCTTTCGGAAATGCAAACTACGGTATGCTCTAGGAAATGATCAGCAGTAATGTTGTATTGTAAGTTGTGAGTCAATGGACGAGATATGACAAATGACCTGTATGATGATTTTGTTATGTTATGAGATTATTGTTTCTTCGATCTCTCTTTTGATTATCACTCACCCTCTTTTCTCTCTTGTCCCTTCTGCCACCCTCTTGTAGGGCTTGCACTGATTGGTGGAGAGAGGTCTGATCAGGTGTGGTCCTTGGTGTGATTGGTGGAGATAAGGTGTGGTCGCGGAAGTGGTGAGATCAGGGTCAGGGGTCATGTGTGAGAAACTCACCATGCTCAACTTACAGAGTGGCACAGACTGGACGCCAGCCAGCAGCTGGTACCATCAACCCAGCACCATGCCATCGCATGGCACCGGTAGGCAATGCAACACACAACTGCTGCTCAGAGCAATTAAGACTTGAATGAGAAAGAATGTTTGGTGCGTGTATGCGTTCATGCGCGCATGCGTGCACGCGAGCGTGTGTGTGTGAGACGGCTTGTAGTGGAGTGAAGAAATCTTCCACTTGACTAAGCAGAAACAGAGGGTGCCAATACACACACACGCATGCATGCATGCACGCATGCACACACACACACACACACACACACACACACACACACACACACACACACACACACACACACACACACACACACACACACACACACACACACACACACACACACACAAACACACACACACACACACACACACACAAATAAAATAACCCTGAGCCCAATTTCATCCCCTCTCATCACCCTTTCTCTTGCTCATCCCTTGTTCCCCCCTTCTCTCGTCCTCTCTTTGTGTCTTTTTGTCTTTCCCTCCATCTCTCTCTCTCTCTCCCCTGCTTTCTTCCTTTCTCTCCCCCCCCCCCCCCCCCTCCCTCTGTCTCTCTGTCAGATGGCTGTGTGGTGGATGAGGTGGGCATGGGGCTGGTGGCAGCAGAACGAGGCCAGAGAGAGAGGGAGGAGGTGGACGAGACTCAGATCCACCTCCAGCTGAAGAGGAAGCTGCAGAGGAACCGCACCAGCTTCAGCCAGGAGCAGATCGACGCTCTGGAGAGAGGTATGGACACAAGAACCAGGTTTCAGAAAGTGCTGGAGTACTATAATATATTAACATTTTTAAATAGTCAGAACGTGACGATGTGGTTCATTCATAATTTATTTTGGTAAGTTTGGGTCCCAAGAAGAGTCCCTTCCTAGAAATGGACTGGAATCAAAAGTTCTATATTTTTGTAGCGGAGTGAAAGTCATCAGCTTGCAAAAAAGTAAAACAGAAAAAAATGCTCCAAAAAGTATGTAAATCTACTTAGTTGCTGTCCACCACTGGATGCATGTTTCAGCAACGTATGAAGACAACAGTGGTGGAAGAAGTACTCAGATTTTTGAGCGGTGGCACACCGTCTCCAATGCACAGCAATGTGTCTGTCTGTCAGTTCGTCCGTCTGTCTGTCCATACAGTATGTCCGCCTGAGTAGGACCTTTGACTCCTGTCTGAGTAGGACCTATTGACCCTACAGCTGCTTAAGTCAACAACTTACCTCTAGGGGTCGCTGAACCCCACGTTGAGAACCAGTGCTGTAACTGAAAGGTTGGATGCAACCCAACACATGTGGAAGCGTATATACGTAACGTATGTCACAGTACGATTGAAAAACCCTTCCGAAAAAGGCGTACTCGGTTTTACTGACGGAGGCGAGCCGCCTGAAGGTGACATGAGCCACGTGAGCCACCGCCGGGCGAGGTTAGGCGAGTAAGACACCTTCAGTCGAGGAAGGAGAAGACGCTAGAGCAGCTTGGACAATTTAAGCCTTTTTATTCAGGTGCTAGTATAAATAATAATGACTGACGTTTTTCGATCTGGCGATCTTCCTCAGAGTCACCTTCAGTCGACTTAGCGACGTCCGATTTATGTACCGATAGGGACAGAATCGCAAATCATCGTCCACTCCCCCTAGTCTTGGTACATCCGAGATGTCATTCCTTTTCTTGACGGTGGCCCCGTCGCAGCGAGCGCGGGAGGTGAACTCGAAGAAAAAAGTATGTGACAACTCATGGAGGAGTACAGTAGCTACCAGGGATCTGGTCCAGGAAATAATTGGCAAAACACTACGATTTTAATATAACATTAATATAAAAGATATTAATGTTAAAAAAAAATCTTTTATTTCTTTAAAACTTTGAAAATTCAGTTTTGAGTATACCGATGAATAGGAAATTCAAGTATACTACGGAACACAAATGATTGATTCATTGTTAAAATAAACATGCTCTAATTACGGTCTTAATCTGTTAAGTGGTCAGATGGGTGGGCCGCAAACACTTGATCCAGAAAAGATTCAGAACCAGTACAGAGATCATAAACATCACACATACATCGTTTTTTATGTCCCTGTATATCCTCCAGAGTTTGAGAGGACACACTACCCAGATGTATTTGCCAGAGAGAGATTGGCGTCAAAGATCGACCTCCCAGAGGCCCGCATTCAGGTAAGCAGCCTGCTGAGGAAAATATTGTACAATTTATTTTAAACTTTAGTTACTAGTTACTTACTGTAGATTTTGATTATTATTACAAAACATACATTACCCACTTCGGCCTCATATACAGTATGCATTTCGGCCATTTACTTTTGGTATTTGAAGTACATTTTGATTTACTCACGACCCATGCAAATAGATCTGCAACCCAGAAAAGAGTCCAGACTCCAGACTCCAGACCCATTGTGTGGGTATATTGTATTAAATCAGCTGTAACACTCAAAATGCAAATTATTTTTTATACCATTATTTTTTAGGCATTTCTACTTGATTTATTGATTGATTGATTGATTTTTTTATTTCACAGTATGCACTATGCAGATGGGTACAATACATTTCAAGTCTATACAAAAACTGTTACTGTGGACGACACCATGATTAAGCATTAAACTTGTTTACAACAGGGACCACCATTTTCAATTCATCTGAATATTTAGAGACGTACAAATATACACTTCTATAAAAACAGGAAATCATCATTATAAAGAAGAAAGGAAAAAAGGTGCAGATTGGGGAAAAAGGGTGTGTGGGGGGTGGGGGGGGGGGACAGACTATATTTAGGGGGCTGTCCGTAGGTGCTCTGTGAGAGCGGTTTTGAAGGAGTCAAGGGATTTACATGTCTTAATGGAAAGACACTAGGATGCCATGAACCTAATTTTGAAAGAGTGGTTGCTAAATAAACGCGATATTGCTTGATTTATTGACCGATTGCACTGATTGATTGACAGGTATGGTTTTCCAATCGGCGAGCCAAATGGAGGCGGGAGGAGAAGCTTCGTAATCAGCGGAGGTCAGGGGCCGGGAGCTCTGTATCCCAGCACACGGCCACTCCTCTCAGCACCTCCTTCAACTCTCCTATCTACCACTCTCACCATGGCAACGCATCAGGTACACGTCTGTGAATCACATCGTATTGAATGGACAGTATTTGACCCGCAGAAATAGAAAAGTACAGAACGGAGGCAACGCCTCCATCCATAACAATGCTCTGCTTCCACATCAAACAAACTGACGTTTGTTCGAGGGAGACCCGCATCCTTGGGTCCCCCAGCAAAGCAGGTGGCTAACAGGGAGGTATTGTAGGGCAAGTGGTTCTCAAACTTTTTCATGTCAAGGACGCGTTACATTACTGCTAAAACTCAATTGAAAAGAAGTGGACCGGCGAGGTCACATATGTGTCATAGTAAGGTGGTTCCCAAACAATTCAGCTTAAGGGCCCAAAATATACATTTGGTGTCCCCCGGGACTCAAGTGTACAAAAATAAAATATTGATCCGTGACCAAAAATGGGTCCCGACCCATATAGTTTGGGAAACACTGTGACATAGAGAACATATACTCTCCCCCTATGAACCAAGAGAGGGGGATTTCCCTTTAAGGCACAACTCATTATGATCTTATTGGAATTATATATTTGTGTGTGTGTGTGTGTGTGTGTGTGTGTGTGTGTGTGTGTGTGTGTGTGTGTGTGTGTGTGTGTGTGTGTGTGTGTGTGTGTGTGTGTGTGTGTGTGTGTGTGTGTGTGTGTGCGCGCCAGGCTCCATGCACAGCAGTCGTGGTGACACCTCTCTCTCTGGCTATGGCTCTCTCTCAGTTTTCTCCAATATGCAGGTACACACACTCACACACACGCACACACGCACGCACCCACGCACCCACGCACGGACTGACGCGCATATAGCCTACACATACAAAACATGTTCTAGTTTCAGTATACTTATTATCTTTTTTCCCCTCTCTCCTGCTGGGAGACATTGCCAAGCGCCCAAGCTCCTGTCCATGTCTTTCCTACTAATATGCGACTGCACATACATAAAAACTAACAACAAATAGATACTAATGTCCCATAAAGCCTCCCATAGTCTTATGTGTGTTGTAAATGTAATGCAAATTGTTATAATATTGGTAGTGGTACAGGTGAAAATGTTCTAAATTGTAATCAGTGTTCTAAACACCTACTTATACATTAAAGCAATAGTTGTAAAACAGAATAACGAAGATCACAGAAAGTCATAGCTTGTGTCATGTCGCCCTCTTGTGGTGAGGTTACGTCTGGACAATTTCTGGGCATCGCAAATTTCAACTGTGGTGTTTGATATAAAGCATGAATTATTATCAAAGATGGAGAATGAGTAATATTATATTATCCCAATACAGTACATGATATGATAGTGATCAGAATCCTGAAGAAGATCCCAGTGATCCAAACGTTGAATTAATAAACCAGTGGAGCTGAGTTTTCCTTACCAGTGTTGCGGACTCTATTTCTTTCTCCTGTACTGCCATTTGTCCAGCACCTGGGCTAGAGTGGATGTGCATGCTCTATTACCTTTGTTAGTGATAGAATGATACCATTGACGTGGTACAGAAAATGTAATGATGTAACTTCTGTCAATATACCAGCTTTAGTGGAAAAACAATACTAATTAAATTCTGCATCATTCTAAAAATAGTGAAAGCTATACCACAAGCTACTGGGCAATGTAGTTAAACTAAGCTAATCTACTGCTCAGCACTGTCCTAATATGGTCTATCTGGAGTTTTAAGAGGCAACATTTAAACAAATAATCAGACATGACATAATGTTTATGATTAAACCATCTACTATTTCAATTCTGTTTAGTGACAGTTACTGGGCTGAATTCAAACTGAACTTTGACCTCTACACAATACAACCCTGTGTTATTGTATCCATCTCTAATGATTTTACAGTGTACCCTGTAGACAAACCCCTTTCTAATGATTTTACAGTGTACCCTGTAGACAAACCTCTTTCTAACACTCGTCTCTCCTGTTTTTCTCCCCCTGCCTGCTCTGGTCTAAATTATCCGCCTTCTCTCCCTCCTCCTCCCTCTGGCCCTCTCTCTCCCTCCTCCTCCCTCTGGCCCTCTCTTCTCTCCCTCCTCCTCCCTCTGGCCCTTCTCCCCCTCCTCCCTCTGGCCCTTCTCCCCCTCCTCCTCCCTCTGGCCCTCTCTCTCCCTCCTCCTCCCTCTGGCCTTCTCTCCCTCCTCCTCCCTCTGGCCCTTCTCTCCCTCCTCCTCCCTCTGGCCCTCTCTCTCCCTCCTCCTCCCTCTGGCCTTCTCTCTCCCTCCTCCTCCCTCTGGCCCTCTCTCTCCCTCCTCCTCCCTCTGGCCTTCTCTCTCCCTCCTCCTCCCTCTGGCCCTCTCCCTCCTCCTCCCTCTGGCCCTTCTCTCCCTCCTCCTCCCTCTGGCCCTCTCTCTCCCTCCTCCTCCCTCTGGCCTTCTCTCTCCCTCCTCCTCCCTCTGGCCTTCTCTCCCTCCTCCTCCCTCTGGCCCTTCTCTCCCTCCTCCTCCCTCTGGCCCTCTCTCTCCCTCCTCCTCCCTCTGGCCCTCTCTCTCCCTCCTCCTCCCTCTGGCCCTTCTCTCCCTCCTCCTCCCTCTGGCCCTCTCTCTCCCTCCTCCTCCCTCTGGCCCTTCACTCCCTCCTCCTCCCTCTGGCCCTCTCTCTCCCTCCTCCTCCCTCTGGCCTTCTCTCCCTCCTCCTCCCTCTGGCCCTTCTCTCCCTCCTCCTCCCTCTGGCCCTCTCTCTCCCTCCTCCTCCCTCTGGCCCTTCTCTCCCTCCTCCTCCCTCTGGCCCTCTCTCTCCCTCCTCCTCCCTCTGGCCCTCTCTCTCCCTCCGCCTCCCTCTGGCCCTCTCTCTCCCTCCTCCTCCCTCTGGCCCTCTCTCTCCCTCCTCCTCCCTCTGGCCCTCTCTCTTCTCTCCCTCCTCCTCCCTCTGGCCCTCTCTCTCCAGTCCTTATCGCCTCAGTCCACCTCCTCCTACTCCTGCATGCTCCCTTCATCTCCCCCATGCCCCTCTTCCCTCCCGCGCAAGTTTGATTCCCCGCCCTACCCTTCCCCTCACCTGCACCCCTCTCACTCTGCCAACACCAGCACAGGTGAGTCTCTGCTGTGTGTGTGCGTGTGAGCGTGTGCGTGCGTGCGTGCGCGCGTGCGTGCGTGCGTGCGTGCGTGCGTGCGTGCGTGCGTGCTTGTGTATGTGCTTGTGTATGTGTATGTGTGTGTGTTGGTACTGTTTGAGAGTGTCTCTTGGCTTTTACGGTGTCAACTCTGACTGTACAAATGTACATTTGGTTACATTTATTGTGCAGTACACTTTCAGAGTTAAGTTTACTAAGCTGTAACAAGATTTGTACAGTCTCAGAGTTACGTAAACCCTGGGCTGTTACTGTATATACTGTATATTCACTGTGTTGTCTTGCTATTGATGTGTCCCTTTCTGCCTTTGCCTCTCTCAGGGTATCTCTCTCCTGGTGGGTCACTAGCAGCACAGGTTACAGGAAGTGAACAGGATTTGGGACAATACTGGACCAGACTTCAGTAGAATGACAATCTCTTAGGTGGATATGACATTTCTGGACACAGATCACTGAGGCTATACCGACTCCAAAACAAAGATGCTGTGAACAAGAGGATTTTGCAGTGCGGGGACAACGTATGGGTGATACTAGGCAGCAGTTTATCAACAAAGAAACATGACAAAAGCCTGATACATACTTCGTCATCATACTACTGTGCCACTCAACAAAAACAACTGATTTTAAAAGGAAAAACTGAAATTTATTTTTTTGGAACAATATGGCTGTTATGTTATATGATCTCTAATAGCAGTTAAAGTGCTACACAAACTCAGCTATGGACAGAAACTCAACACAATGCTTAAATAATGCAGCACAACTGAAATCAATCCAACCAATGTGACTCAGCAATGTGACGCTTTGAAGACAGGAAATTGGCACTGCTGTTTCACTCATCTGACTGACCTTCAGGTGAACTGCCCCCATATGGAAAGACACATTTCAATAACACTACATTTTGAATGTATTCTGTCACATTCAAATCATTCTCAAATAGTCTGGAACTGTAGTCTGTGGTTCATTTGGTTGGTTATGTAATGCTTGTCATATAGGTTTGAATTCCATAAAAGGGCACATTTTAATACTAAATATATGATGCAACTTATAATTTGAAACACAGCATACCTCATTCAGGCTTCAGTTTTAGATTTCACTCATTTCACTTAGCTGTTAAACACGTACATAGAGTAAGTGTCATGGAACACGTTTGTGCAAGATGGGGAATACTGTGTGAGATTGATGTGCAGAATATACAGTATCAAATGTATGTTTTGAAACGATAGGTTTTCAGTAAGAGTACCAAATGCCAACCAGATGCTACAGAATCACCAGTAACGCTCTAATTTATGTTTAAATTGGGAATAGTTTTGTTAATCTACAGCAATAGCTCTAATAGCCATATAGACAACTGCATACTTCACGAGATCATGGTGTGACATGTTGACAAATGGACATGTGTTATTGATGATACTCCATTTGTTTTGTTATACTATTCAAATGATAGCTTTGTCCTTTTGCACACATTTATTGATAAGTTGCTCTCTCACCATCTTTGGTCATTGGCCCAAAAGGTAGAAATGTGTTGTTATGATAGACTGCAACGTGATCTGAAGTGACAATCATAAACATTACGTGTTTTTGCACTGGGAGTGTACAAATGGACCCTTACAGATCATGTGTAACTCTGAGAGTGTACAAAATGGAACCAAAAGGATCCTTACGGGTCTATTTGGTTCCATTTGTGCACACTCAGAGTTAACATGGAGGATCTTTATTGTCTAGGCCAGGGTTACCAGTGAAAGTCAAGGCATTCAGTGACAATCAAGCATTAAAATTGACTCAGCCTGGACTTAATCTCTACACAAAGGACATATCTTACAGTATTTAAACAATAACCTACTGTATGGTCAAGCTGAAGACAATCAAGCAGAACTCCAATTTATGAAGACAATCAAGAGAAAAGACAATATAACCTCAACTAGTGATAAAGGATAGTAGCTTATAGCCATGCTGTGATGACCTATTTTTGTTCAGGTTTGTGTCACTGTCCCTTTGTTCAAACTGAATTCCCACCCCTTCCTCTATTTCACCTGGACAATATTAGCACTGTGACCGTATGGGTGAGTGTGTGAGTGTGTGAATGTAAGTGCATTGTGACATTTTTGCGTGTATTTAAGAGCATTTGAGTGTACTGTTAACAGGTGTCATTAGATGACTACTGTTTTTTATGTATTTCCCTTTTGTGAAACTGTACAAACCTAGAATAAACCGACAACAAAAATCTACATTTTAAACTTAAGCTTTCGTGTGATTTGGCTGTCTCTGACGTGAGTAGAGGTTATTCTCTTCATAATTTGGGTAGGTTTTGCTTATACAAAAGGAGCGTTTTTTCATAACAAATCACTTTTCAGTTTCCAGAAAGTCTTCTCAGATAAAAGTTTCATGTTTATCTCACTCTCTCTCACTTAACAGTAGCATTTCCTGTATATGTGCCTGTGGATTTCCTGTTTTTGTTACTAACTACAGTATATCACCACACCCACTGTGAATAAAGCTCTGACTGACATGTGATTCTTGCAGGAGACATGCAACACACATACTGTACAGACTGATAGACCGACAAACACGCATGCATGCACGCACGCACGCACGCACACAGTGGTGGATGAAGTACTCACATTTTTCACTTAGTTTCAATACCACAATGCATAAATACTGTACACAGTACAAAAGTATTGGCATCGAAATGTAGCAGCCTACTTAAAATACCAAAAGTAAAAGTACTCATTATGCGAAGATCTTCCATCTCATATTATCCAAAAGATCTACAAGCTCACAATGCGTAGCATCGCAGCGGTGGCACATTGTGAGCTTGTAGATCGGATATTTTCAAATATCCGATATATATAGCTAGCGCTTAAATGGTTACTGTATGTTTTATGATAATAATCAAAATGTACAAAGTAACTAGTAACTAATGTTTTCAAATAATTGTAGTGGAGTAAAAGTATAGTATTTTTCTCTGAGATCTATAGTGGAGTAGAAGGAAAAGTACTGAACATTGGAAATACTCCAGTAATTAAAAAACATACTTGAATAAATGTACACACACACACACACACACAGGATGAAAGACAACTATCTCTCATCTCTCACTCTTACACACTAACGCACGCACGCACACACACATACACACACACCCTTCATCCCTGTTCATTCAAGAACTCCCATGGCTCTGGCCATGTAGGGTCATAGACTGTAATCAAGTTGTTGGATTTCTATGGTTATGCCAGCCAATTAAGGCTGGAGTTAATGACATGTGGAGAGGATGCTACAGCAGAGATAATCTGTTAAATAGTCACGTCCAACTATCCCCCAAAGACCCTGCTCCCCCCCACACACACACACCCAGCAGTTCTACTGTTTATCTACAAAGTCCGAACTCGACCCATGACTATCGTTCAATCAGCACTCCTCCCTTCATCCTTCCATCGTCTGCATCATCCCTACTTTTCTTTCTTTCTTTCTTTCTTTCTTTCTTTCTTTCTTTCTTTCTTTCTTTCTATATGTTTGGTATGGTATGACTTGGCTTGCTGAAATCAGTAACAACTTTAAACCTGGTGTCCCAATTTTGGGAATGTCATAATAGGCAAGATTTTTTGCCCAGATCGTCTATTTCCGCTATTTGTCGAAGTATATAGTGGTTAAACATCCATAAGACACTGACTCCCCCTTGACGTTTCTCACTCCAGAAGTCCAAGAACAGAAGGAAAGTTCCTATGTAGTTCTATGATGTATGTCCTCTCCATTGATGTACAGAGTGTATCTGTCAAGTGGAAACATCATATGTCCAAAACTGTTACTTTTCAGCATTCAAATTCAAAAATAGTAAAAGTAGCAGATTGACAAGCTCGGAGTGCGTTTTCGTGCCATGCTTCGAGCTTGTGGATCTGCTACTTTTGATACTATCAGTATCAAGTATGGCCTTAATTTACAAAATAACAGTTAAAAAGTTAAAATATGGAGATAAGAGGTTTCTGCCCGACAACAACAATATGCTGATCGAGAATCAGTTAAAACTCTCTGAAAGGCACATTTCATTGTAACAACTCCAGAACAATAATAAGCAAGTCCCTCTATATGGCATAAACATGTCCTCCTTCCAGCCATTATAGGTGGATAAAGCACATCATCAACAATTCACGACAATACGTATAGAACTCTTGTCTCTTATCTCTTCAATATCTAAGCACCTATTAACCCATTAACCACATGAACCCTAGCGCCCCAATTCATAAAAGGCAAGCATTTGGAAGTATATAGAGCCCTGGTATACCCCTGTCAACAAAGTAAATAGTTTTAATACAGTAGGAATTGGTCACTGACTCTTACCCATGAAGTTAAATCTTCTTGGCTCATAGTTTTTAGTGATCTATGAATGGAAAGGTTTACTGTGCATTAGGCCACGGACCCCCCATAACTCTGAGAAGATACGGGTCAAATTGGCTCCACTTTGTACCCTTTCAAAGTTACCAATCATTTTGCGGGGGAGTCGGGGGACCCCCTGGAACCCTCCCACACAAGGCCCCCACTTTGAGAACCACAGATGTACAGTAGGCAACACTGGCCTCTTCCTGGCCCCAAAAAATGTCACTAAAAGCAATCAAAACATCTGCCTTTCTTCATCTCTCTCTCTGTCATCAACAAGCACTTGCTCCCTCTCTCTCTCTCTCTCTCTCCCTCTCTCTCTCTGTGGTCTCTGGGTGTTTGTTGTTAGCTTCCTGTCACAGAGGAAGTGCCTCGCCCCGCTGACGGGCTCCCTATTGGCCCTTGGCTCAGAGGAACAGTGATTTGGGGGGAGGAGAAAAGGGGGGTTGCCACTAGGGCAGGGGGATAGATAGAGAGAGCACAGCATAGAGTGAGAGGTAGAAAGGGCTCCGGACGGGGCAGAGGGCACACAGGGCAGGAAGGGTCCCTGATGCACACTGCAGACTAAAAATAAAGAAGTCTGAGAGTGTCTGAGAGCGAGACGAGAAGGAGGGAAGCGGACAACACGAGAAATTCGGAGGGGAGGAAATGGCTTTGCAAGAGTAGGAGGTAAGAGGGCAAAGATTACATGTGTGTGACTTAAAGTTTTAAAACGCACCACAAGTTAAAAACTTTTATTTTTGACTTCGTTACTGCTGTTCTGTCACTGATACCCCCCCTCCCTCCCTTTTATTTTCCTGTAGGTTCTTCCACTCCCACGATCCAAACTCCGATATTATTCTACTTAGTTTGGTTTCTCCCAATCCTTGTACCAGTGTCTTGATATTGAGGTGACGCTGGGCAGGGTTTGGGGGGGGCTGTGCTGAGAATTTTGCTTCACGTTTGTGTGTGTGTGTGTGTGTGTGTGTGTGTGCGCGTGTGTGTGGTGTGTGTGTGTGTGTGTGTGTGTGTGTGTGTGTGTGTGTGTGTGTGTGTGTGTGTGTGTGTGTGTGTGTGTGTGTGTGTGTGTGTGAGAGAGAGCGAGAGAGAGAGAGAGAGAAAGAGAGAGAGACAAGAAGCTCAACTGCGGTGCTCCTCATTTTCATATCAGTAATCTGTTCATGTTCAAGTTCAAGTTTATTTGAAAACATCATTGCATAACAATATGAATTATGATGTTTATTACAATTTAAGACAAGAGGACAAGAGGATTGCTCTATTAAAAAACAACAAAAAACAAATCAACTATCAAACAACGATAAAAAAGGACTTCTGGTAAAGCTTTACGCTCTCGGGAGGAACGACATCTGGTGCCTTTTTCACAGGTTGTCTGAGTGTCCTCCCGTTTCTTAGAGTGTAGCGACTTGTATTTGTAGACACGCTCTGGTCTATTGTCTGTTCTATATGTTCAAGTTGTCTTTGCACAACACTTTAGAATTGACAACCATGTGCTGTATTTGTGAGTCAGTGTTGTTTCATGTATCGTGGACATGATGGCGATATGAAACAACTGAATTGTTCTGCGGGTCCCAAAAGTAGGATATTTGATGCATGGGGTCACAGAGAAAGTATAACTGTAAATCTGTAATAGAGGGCCATTGTTTTGTAAAGTAGTGGGGCTTGAATTTGATGTGGCCTATTAATTGTTAATTTGGTTAACATACATATTTTTATTAATATGTGAAATTGTGATATTATCTACTGTCTGACCAGAAACAGAATAAAACATCCCCACCATCCTGCCTAGTATATCAGTGGTTCTCAAAGTGTGGTCCAGGGCCCCTCAGGTTTCCCTTACAGTCCCTTACAACTCCCTTGAAATGAAAATGTTTGAGAACCCACTGCTGTTTAAATACAATATATCAGCAGACCATCTGAGAAAAGATATTTCCTCCTGCAACATTTATAATATCCGTGGATCCATTCCAGTTGAACAGATAGGAAAACTGTGGGGTCTGCTTAATGCTTATACACGTGTGTAAGTGTGTAAGTCGGTGAGTTCAATCTGTGAAAGCTTTGTTACTTTTGCCACTGTATTGTTGTGAGATGTTTTATTAAATAATATTAAATGCAAATTGTTTCAGTCATCGACAATTTGACATCTTATAGATGCCAGATAAATTGCTCTTGTTTTGTAAAATATTTACTATTTCACTTATTATGATCATCTATATAACAGAGATTATTATGAAAGCTTAAGAATCTAGATAATTTTGCCTACATACAGCCTACACACTGCATGACAAGAGAAAAGAAAGCATATTAAATAGTAGTTAACCATGTTGTACTTTGAAAAGATTACAAGTACTATTGTTTTTTTTAAAAGGTAGTGGGTTTCAACAATTTAAATTCAGTTTGAACATACCATTCTTTTTTCATTTTCTCCCTCACCCCATCCCTCCCCCCACAGTTATCGTCATTATTAAAACAATTAAAACAATATATTAAAAAAAAACAATAATAATTGAGTACAGAAAAAAAAAGAAAAAGATAATTTTTTGACCAAGTGTAAACAGTAGGACACAAAAAAATAATTTAAGCACAGATGACAAAAACAATAATTCAAGCACAGATGACAAAAACAATATAAATAACAAAAAACAACAACAAACAAAAATAAATAAAATAAATACAATTATAAGTTGGGTTATTAGAGTTCAAAAGATAGTCACAAGTTATGTTAGAAAAGATTGCGTTGAATCGGAACGTTGTCATACATCACCCTCTATAAATGATATACTCCTTTATAGACAATTATATCATGAGAAAGCAAAAGAAACACATAGTATTGACTCAATTAGTCTGTCGGAAGTACTCTCAGATTCCCAAAGTAAGTAATAAACGGTTGCCAGCTAGAAAAGAACCTTTCTGTTGAACCTCTAATTGTACATTTTATTTTTTCCAATTTTAAAAACCCCATAATATCCTTAAGCCACATAGCTATAGAAGGGGGAGTTGGGGATTTCCATCCCAACAATATTCTACGTCTTGCTATCAGCGTGGCAAATGCCACCATATTAGACTGTTTCTGGGTTAGAAGTTCAAAATCTGATGGTACCCCAAAAATGGCGATCTGGGGAGACGGCTCCAAACGGACCTCAAAGATAGACAAAATCTCAAATATTTTAGTCCAATAGTGTACCAGCTTGGGGCAAGACCAGAACATGTGTGTGTGATTAGCTGGTGAGAGAGCACATCTATCACATTTGTCATCAATTCCAGGATATATTGTGGCAAGTTTAGATTTGCAGTAATGAAGTCTATGAAAGACGTTGAATTGAATAAGGCCTAGTCTAGCACATGATGTTGATGTGTTGACTCGATCAATAGCCCCATCCCACCATTCATCAAGAAAGGTGAGATTACAAGTACTATTGTGAGACAAAATAAAAAAATGTCATGAAAGTTTTAATGAAAATATATGATGTATGTTGGTGTTTGCAGAGTTCTTTTTTCCTTGCTATCATATTGAAATTACAGTGATTCTTTTTTCATGGCCTAATGCTTGATTTTGGAGGAGTATTATGTGTAATCCTGCACAACAAAGCATAATATGGTAGGATGGACCGAAAATAGCAGTACTACTTGAGTTACAAGTAGGGGTGATCGATATGGAAAAATATAATATCACAATATTTTTTCAAGCAGTATCACGATACACGATATTATCACGATATTCTTTCATGCAGGTTTTTATGGTTATTGTTCAAGTTACTTAACAGTACAAGACCATTTAGACCAAAATACGTATTATTTTTGGTGAACAAAACCATCGTTCTACAGAAGTATAAATTAAGGTATAGAACTGCAAATCATAGAATGTGCATTCACTGTATCACATGTACGAAATCTCTGAAACGGCATAATGATGATATTTATCACAATATCGCCCACCCTACAAGCTCAAAATCATGCAATGCATCCGCAATGCATTGTTAGCATAGATCGGCTATTTATGATGCATAAACCACCAGTAACAGAGCTTTGCCAAAAAATGACATCTAAAACACACAGATGACTTTCCACAATCAAGACATGTGAAAATACAATCAATAACTTTCACTTCCTGTGTCACAAGGCTGATTAACTTAAATACCTGAACCGAAGATCTGTAGGTCTACACCTAATCGAGTGAAATGGGTTTGCATATAGCACAACACAAGTACTGCCTCTTTTGTGGAATGTACCACCATTTTGAGTATTACTTTGACATCCATGTGTTACCGCCACAAGGATTCAAATCTTGGTATCCCATCATGGGAAGATGAAAGAACAGAGAAACAAAGATCTTACCATTGGCCAAGTGAGATGTGACAGACTACTCTGCTGGGGACATATGCCTTGTTATCATGGGACAAATGCAGAGGTGAATGTGTAATGTGTATGTGATTGTAGGCTATATCAACAAACAATATCTAAACATGTGTTGTTCAATTTAAAATGTGTAACAGATATGAAGACGACTAACTCAGGCACCCAATAGTTATATGAAAACTAAAACTGTCAACTGAAGTATTTCACTTTGTTTTAAATTATATTCTATTCTATTTCTTGTTGCTGCAATGCTCAAAACCTGTAATGATAGGTAACAATAAAGCATCTTGAATCAAGTGACAATTACGATCTTGACAGCATAACATGGTTATAAAACATTTTCATGATCATTGATGTCCACTTGTCCAGACTCAAATAGGCAAACGTTTTGCTTTGGAATAAGATTTGATACAGATGTTGATGATTATAATGAAGTGACTGACCACAAAACACCTGCATGGCATTGAGATCTGAATGCTGATGCGGTGGTGGTGAGGTGGGGTCTAGCTCTGGTCCATAGCTCTAATTTAGAGCTATGGACCAGAGCTAGACCCCACCTCACCTCCACCTGACTGTGTCAGTGTGTGTTTGATTGATTGATTGAAATATGTATTAACAGTTTGCAGAATTACAGTACATTTCAAGCACAAACTCAATACAAAGACTGTTAACTGTGAGTGGACGACCCAATTAAGCATTACACTTGTTTACAAGAGGGTCCACCTTGTTCAATTCATCAAAACATTTAGAGACGTACAAATAGACACTTCTATATAGTCAAAGAACAGAACAGGAATTCATCATAAAGGAGGTAAAAATGGAAAAGAAACATATACAGTGAGGGGAAAAAGGAGTGGGGGGGATTCAGATTTTACGGGGGCCAGTTTCGAATTGCAGCCGTCCGTAGGTGCCCTTTGAGAGCGGTTTTGAAGGAGTCGAGGGATTCGCATGTCTTAATGACTGTTGGTAGGGCGTTCCACATTTTGGTGGCATAGGAGCGAAAATAATTTAGTCACTTGTTTGTGCCGAATCTGGGTTGTACATGGTTCGTTGCACTCCCTCTGGTGTTGTGGGTGTGGACTTCGTTAACATTAAGGAAGTATCTAGACAGGTACATGGGTATCTTGGTGGTGTATCGAATCTTGTGGACCAGACCCATTGCAAGATGCTGTACAGCTGTAGTGTACTCTGTCGTCGAGCTAGTAGCTCGTTCTATTCTGAGTTTCTGACCAAAAAAAAACAGATCTACAAGCTGACAACGCGTCGTCAACTCGTCGCACCCTGGTCGCACCTTCGCTTGTAGATCTGTTCTTTTTGGCCAGCGACACCCTCGCGCAACAGAGCATGCGCACTACGTGTGTTGCATTCCAATTGCCAACAACAAACATAACACGGCAGCGTGAAAAAGGTCCGGCCGGCCGGCGCGTCCTGGGGCACTCATTCAAACAAGTTATTAATCTCCCTTTAAAACACGGACAACCGCTCTAACTGGAATGTGGAGGTTGCTTGCTGTAACACGTAGAGCATTAACGACCGGCCGGCAGCACCATGTCCTTTCATAAAGTTACTCGAACTTTATCAAAACTTTACCTGCTGGACATCTTGGTTAGCTAGCCAAGCTACGTTAGCTAGCGTAGCCCACCCCCGGCAATGTAATTCCGTGTCTGTCCGTCGGCGTTTAAAAGCTGACTGACGACTCGGAAGTTAAAGGGCTGCATTCATTCGTGTTATTTATCTGTAGATACATACAGTACATACAGTGTCGTGTTGTTTATAGATCCAGTCAGTGCGTGTTTAGGTGTTCATGCAAACAGCCGTGATGAAAGAAGTTCCTCGGTGAAGTTTGGAGAGCAGTGATTCATTGAGTCCTGCGCGGGCACACAGCAGCAGCAGGTGACAACAATTCAACTTTTATTGTTTCATTAATGTACAAGTCCAGTTAGTTTGATTTACCATTCCTGGTGTAAGTATGTACAGTATGTATGTGCTTGATGTCATGAATGGCGGCAGGTCTTTGATCTTTGGTAACAAATTACATTCAGAATTCAGAATCACACTGCATTACAAATAATTAATTTCAGAAATTCACATGTCTTTCATCTAATTAAATAAGGTGAAACTTTGAAGCTATATAGCAGCAGCTTATGCGAGTGATATCACAGTAAAATCATAATGGGGTGCAATTCTAGCACTGAAACATGACTGTCATAATTATCATGTACGAGCGTCATGTGAACCATGGCTAGGGCAATTCTAACTCTGAGTGTATACTTTGTACAATGTTTGAGTTAAAAATGTCTAAATTAACATTGTGGATTTCACTATATGTGTATCACAAGACTTGTGACATACTGTTGTAGGTGAAGGGTGTGGTTCCTGTAGTAGTGGTTTCTATGGAGCCATACCAGATAACTAACACACACACACACACACACACACACACACACACACACACACACACACACACACACACACACACACACACACACACACACACACACACACACACACACACACACACAATTAGAATTACAATTTAGGCATTTAGCAGACGCTCTTAATCCAGAGCGATTTACATTAAGCAAGAACAAAAGCATGGGAATACATCACATATATAAAAAGCATTTATCAAGAAACATGCGTAAGCTAAGAACGTAGCTAGAACATATCTATATAATGACACTGTACATATAAACTATACATATATACTATACTATGCTGTACATATATACTATGAAGTGCTATGTCTACATACAATGCAATTATTGTGCTGTCTACATAACATGCTATAAATCTGTATCAAATGCTATCTAAGTCTAAAAAGTGCACACACACACACACACACACACACACACACACACACACACACATTCTATCCATGGTAGCCTCAAGGCATGACTTTATTAGCCTGTCTGGGGCATGTTATCAAACATGTTGCACGGTTGCACCTACCAAAGTTCGTGGGAGTTTTCCCTTCCAAAATCCAGTCCCCAACACTGTAGTGGTATGCTGTGATTCCAGTGTATTTTAGTTGTAATTAATTAGACTTGAGTTTGTGTAGTGAAAACCTTAGTGTGTAAGTACACACACATGAAACATCAGCACTCAGCCTACCTGGCAAGGTCCCAAATGTTATCTGGAGCGTTAGGCATGCCGTGAGTCTAGATACATTATGTGTGAAATGTTGACCAACTGGATCGTCGAGGAGTATTTTTTGTGTGTTGCTTTCACTTCACCTGGCTGGCTGTGCCATTATGTGGGATATATCTTTGTGTCAGCTTATCACTATGATACTGTGATTTAAATCAGGCTTTCCCAAACCATATCAGCCCGAGACCCAAAAGAGAAATATGGTGTCTTTCCAGGGCCCAAACTTAAAATAGATACATTGTGAATTAATCACTCAAGCCCTATTTCAAAAAGAGTGAAAATTGCAAGTGTCCCATTGTGTGTTCTAAGCTTGTAGCTATTTTTTTTATACATTTCTGAAAAGAGAGGGAGCTTGTGGGAAACTTAAAGAAAAAGATTGCACACATAAAAACGCGTACGCACCGCAACCTAGAATGGGTCATGACTGTTGTGTGACCTTTATGTTTGGGATACAGTCACTGATTGAAATTAACCCCAGATTGCAAGTGGATAGCTGCTGAACGGATCAGTCAAAAATGAATCGCCACATCCTTCCTTCACAGTCACACAGCTCATTTCTAAAGGGAAATCTATTGAATGTGAATTTGCAGTATATTTTTATGTCTAGTCTAGTGTCTCTCAGCCAGTGACTGTGTTTACATTGAGGTAGGTATATTCCACTTAGAATGACTGCTCATTTAGAAAAAAAATATGCTCATGTAAACAAACGCCTCAATTGGAATACAATATTCCACTCCGGTCTGATCCAAATATATTCATTCGGGTTTGAGTCGGGACCTAAAAGTGGGCTGTATTGTAATTGAGTAATCTGTTAAAGGTTCATTAGTTGAGTCACAAAGCAATTGCAAAACTGTCGCTCTGGATTAAGAGCGTCTGCTAAATGCCTAAATTGTAAATTGTTGTAATGAGTCTGTTTTTGTTTGTCACTGTAATGGCAGAAAATAGCCTAGGCCCACTCACTCATTCCCTCACCCTGCTCCCCTGCACCGGCAGCCATGGCCCGTCGCACCAACCCCTGCCTTTTTCTCTCTCTCTACATACACACACTCCCATCTCTCCAGACACTGCAGCCCCTCCCTACTGAAATGCCTTCGCCATATACTCCTTCCCTCTGAGTGTCACGGCCCGTTTTCCCTGCACTCTCTCCTTCCCGACCCAGTTCTTCTAAACTCACTTGCCCCTTCATCGAAAGCACCTGTGGGATTGCTCAACAAAACCGCTAATCTGTATTATGTCTCTGTCCCTCTCCGAGTTGAACGGAGTTCAGAAGTGCATTGGGGACAGATGATGAGCAAGAACAACGGAAGCCGTTGGAGGGTGACAGGGTCTGGGCTGGAGATGCCAGGGGAGGGGGTCAGGAGGGTGAACAACAAAGAGTTGTGGGCAAGGGGGCCGATACGTCCGGCAAAATGCGACCGGGCACAGACGGTAACAAACCCGCTAGGATGGTAAAATCCAGACCTGAAAAGATAATTGGTGCCAAAAGTGTCATTAAAAAAAAGATGAAAGGTGCAGCTAGAACACAGGTGGCCAGTTTGCGTGACAAACTGTCTAAAAAGGCTTGCATTTGTACAGAGTCATTCGCTATCCTGTCTGCTGCCGGAGGCTTTATAAACGTCTACTAGGCTATTCCGTCAAGCACATTCCATCATGACATTTTAGCGCATTTACATTTCCAATGTCCAGTGTCTCAGGAGATGGAGTGACTGGCTGCGACCCGGAAATTACACTTTGTGTTTTTCAGAAATAAATTAGGTTGGTGCTTCACTGTGTCACTCTGTGTTCCTCTCCTTCAGCCATGTCAGAAGAAACCACAGATCGCCCCACCTCTGTCTCTTCTATGTCCTCGGTCTCATCAATCTCCCTGGTGGAGATCAAGGCCGAAACCCGGCTGGTGCTCAAAGCCTTCATCTGGAAGAGCCTATCTATCCCCTTGGAGGAGAGACCTGGAAGGGTTGGAGGCACCTACAAAGATCCCCACAAATATAGGTACATTCACCAGATATATCCTGACTCATCTCTTCAACCTAAATTGCATCTAAAAACTTTTTGGAAATGGCTGATCTACAAGCGTGTGACGCGTTGTACGTTTGTAGATCTGCTATTTTTGGAAATGTTTTGAAAATGTATACTATGAATCTTTTTCAACATGGAAGATTGTGATAATTATCCAAAATAATTGTCATTAGCTCAAATAATTGCGATTATGTAATTATTGTGACAGGCCTATCTATCACATCCATTTTTATTTGAAAAGATCCAAATTTAACTTCAATCAGATGTCATCAAACTAACACAAGCAAAGCTAAAACCTTGACTTATCTCTCTCATATGTCATTAACATCACTTCCCTCTGCTTTGACATAATGGTGCATCTCAAGTTGGCACCTAATTCTTGTGCCTTTATACTTCCCACATCACAGACGAAATTCTCAGGATGAGGGCGACGGCTCGGCGGACGAGAGGAAGAGCACCATCAAGAAGCGGATCAAGCGTATTCCAACAGCCGTACGCCGCCCTGTCAAAGATGGCGACCTCCCTCAGTCCTCAAACAGCACCCTGGAGAGAGATGGACAGCAGAACGGCGTCAGCCCTGCTGTGCAGCATATCAGGGATCAACTCGATGTAAGGATGACGTTTCTTTTCCAATGTTTCTTATTGAGGTGCTGACATTTCACATTTATTCAGTTGTAGTATACAGTTTGAAAACTTAACTTGATAGAACCACCCATTTTTTTGAGTGGTGCAGCCACTCCATTGCCCAGCAATGTGTGTCCCTGGCTGGCTGGGTCCATCCGAGCACCGAAATAGTGTTTATTTTCACCACCAAGTGTCACTGTTGCGCAGCACACACACACACACACACACACGCACACGCACGTACCGCGACAGTCACAAACACATCCCTCAAAGCTGGACTATTTCTGTGAGATATTGCAACACCTACAGTGTTAACTAGAAAGGTCGCAATTTTAAGTCGCAATTTTAAAAAATTGCAAAGTGTGGTTGCCGCAGTGGCTTAGATATGCCCCTCCCACTGATATTGCCAGCCAATTACAATGTCGCGTCACCCCTGCGATCATGCGTAAGTAATTCGGAGGGGATTTATCCCCCCAAAAATCATTTTTCTGCAAGAAACGGTTAACTTTTTCGCATTTGCGGTGCCCCCTATGGATGAAAATGGGATCGCTTTTGGCTTTTGGTTGATTAAACCACCCGCGACATCTGATTCAAATTTGGGATGGATTGGACATTCCGTTCGTGTTCGGACGACGATTAAGGCCGAACGATACGGACAATTTTTTAAAATTAAAACGCGGTCCGATAGGTCCAGAGATCATGTGTACCGATTTCTGTGAGATTTGGACACAATCTGTAGAATCAGAAAATAAAAGTGTGTTTTGAAGAAAATTCAAAATGGCGGAAAATCTATCCTGACACAAATGGGCGTGCCCTATATGGGGAGATGCGTCATGACCCAATGAATCCAGGGCAAAAATTTTGCCCTGGATTCCAGGGTAAAATACACAAATTATATTTGTATTTGAGTTATAAGCCAAAACATAAAGTGGGCTTCCCCATTATAAGTCTATGGAGAACTAATTAATTAATCATCAATTAAACTATACAACGGATCTCTTAGCAAAATACAAGCACATGATTCCCGATGAAGCCGGTCGATTTGACATATGGCTCGAGTGTGTGCGGCAAAAACTGTGGGAGGAGTAGTGTGCCAAAGTATCCAAATTTACAAAAACAATAGTCTGGTTGCCCTGTTAGGGGCTGTCTTTGTGTTCCAGCCTTTCATGCTGTTGATTATGAAGGAAATTCTCAAAGTGAGCTTTTGAGCAGTTGTATTTTTAGCATAATTTTGAACTGTAAACGATGTTGTCGTTTCCATTCGCAGGGCGACTTCCTGTCTCCATCCTCGACATCGTCAGAGGAAGACGGCGGCAAGGAACAGAAGAAGGTGAAGAAGAAGAAGAAGAAGCTGCGGAAGCAGATCTCTGACTTCTTCAAGATCAAGTCGAAGGACAAAGACAAGAAGGAGGACAAAGACAAGAAAGAGGACAAAGACAAGAAGGAGGACAAAGAGAAAGAAGATGGCCGTCCTCAGAGGCCCACATCGCTGGATATACCCAAGAGAGAAGTCCCAGAGCCCGCCAAGTCCCCCGTCTCTCCCAGTGAGTGATCTCCATCGTCTTATGATAGAAACTAGGGCTGCAACAGTCAATCGAAATGAGCGATTCAATAACTATCAGAACTTATCCATTTTAATAATTCAAAAAAATATAATCGTACAACAAAGTAGAGGTCTTCACGGTCTACCATAGCCCAAAATAACGGAAAATGCCCAAGACCCGTACTGATTGTTTGTGCTCTTGTTTATAATGGCCATTGGCCACTCAGGCCTCATGTCACCTCATGTCTGTATATCATTGTGTGTGTATAAGACCAGTAGCGCTGATCAGGAGAGAAAAGCATGAAATGCTGTGTGATGACTTTGTACGTATGTAATCGCGCTGCTCGAACAATCTATATTTGAATGTAGCTTAAGGTTACTTGCACGGCGTCGAAGTCTTTCTTTATTCAGATGTATCAAATCTCTCCTTGTTTGTCAAGTGCTGATATGAAGGTGTATTGTCGTGCTTTGTAGATCACCCTCCAGAGTTCTACGAGGAGGTGGCAGAGAGGCTGGACAAGCTGGCCAAGAGGTCCCACAGTATGAAGAGTATAAAGAGACCCAGTCCCGCACCCTGCACACTGCCAAGTCAGCCCAAGCCTGCACCCTCTGACAAACCTCCACCTGGTGAGCACGCACGCACGCACGCACGCACGCACGCACGCACGCACGCCTATGTACTTTGACAACACACACTTCACAAAAGACATGACTTAAGTATTGCATGTATATGTATTGCAATACAAACACAAGATGAATCCCATAAAATATTTTCTTGCATTTGCGGACAGTGTGCAGGAGTTTTTTCTTTCAGTACGTTTGGGCCATTGTTCGGTCTTCTCCTACGCACCTGTCATCTTTGTAGATGTGCAAAAGACTTGATTTTTTTATAAGCAGCGTACAAACATACAGTTGCACAAACGTCAATGTTCATTAGGGATGCTCCGATCCGTATTTTTGGGGTGGATACTAGTCACTGATTCTTTTCCTCAGGATTGATTGGATGATACTGAAAACAACAGTATCTGTACTGGTTAAAATTGTCTTTTTACCCATGTCTTTGCATAGACATGTGGTTTGGCCCATCATTCCTTAAACTCTAGAATAGTCTGCTTATTATAAGACATTTTTAAATATTGGTAGTTGCGGGTTAATGCTATTTTCAAATAGCCTGGTTTTTCTCACAAAATCTGGCAACACTACCTATAACTGTAACTTCATTCTCCAACAGCTGACAAGGAGGCAGTGTTACAGAAGCTGATCCAGGTACTGTCCATGGAGGCGGACGCCATCAACAAGAAGGTATGTACAATGTACATTCTACTTTGTTGACTGATATCTCGTCATTCACTGACGGGCAATGGTCCCCCTACCGTGCACTGCTCAGGAATGTGCCGCGCAGAGCACATCTATGTAGCGCATATTAACACCAGATATATTTGTGTATTGCAGTTGCAGATTATTTTGTGTTATGCCTATCTCCGCTTGGCATAGAGTATATATAGGTCTTCATTTACACACATGCACGTGATCGGTCGGCTGTCGTCCAATCAAATGCACCTGTATGCGTTGCTTTTGTCTTACCCAACAGCCTATCCTCTCGTCCCTCTTTCATCAGATCCAGTCAGATCAATTCCTGAGATCATCACTGACCCGTCTCTCCTACCCGTCCTTCGCCAAGCTCCTGGACACCTTCGCCAGCAGCGAGGTGGCCACGCCTCCACCCACGCCGGCACCGGCCAGTCCCACGCTGCGGCGCGTGGCCATCACCATGGAAGTGTCACGGCGCGTGGTGACAGCCACAGGCACCCAGCGCATGCAGGGATACGCTGAGCGCTACATGGAGACCTTTGCACCATGGGTGAAGAAACAAGGAGGATGGGTGAGCGATGTTATTAAGAACCTATTTCTTATGCCTATTTTGGGCATGTCATTATGAAGTTGGGTTTACGTGGTTAATGATAATCCAGTTCATTCTTGTGTTGTCTTACACTGGATTTTGTCCTCTTGGACATTGGGAATATTTTTATATATGTGTCTTATGCACATCGGTCCATCCATATGTGTATATTTTCCTATTTGTATTTATTACTTCTAATATATGTTGGTCATTAGAGATCCACATTCCCCAGATTACATTGACCCTTTTATATCAATCATCCAGTATCATTATCCTAGTTTATTCCTTTATTCCTTTATTGTTTGTGTGCAGGAGAACATCGTAGTTTTAGAAGAGGCTGTGGAGTTGGAGTATGACTGAACATGAAGAGCCTTCATGCCGCTTGGACGATCACTTCCGCCACTCAGGTTTAAATAGTAATGTAACACACTTTCAGCCCCTCCCCCGCCTACTGTATAGAAAATAAGCCAAAGTGGAGGGGTATGAAGCAAGTGACACTGTAATGCTTTGGTGACACATTGGGTGCACTCAACTCCTAGACATAAACATTCCATGACTAGCTGTTGCCGGGGCTCATTCAGATTTTAGTCAGTAACCAGCTACAACTACAGTTTGGGCTCTCGATCAGGAGACGACAGATTGGAATCCTAATGTGTGCTGACTGCTTTTCACATACACCCGATTATCACAGCACGCCTGGTCGTGGTCCGCCCTGTCTGACTTGGAGTTTGACTAGCAGTGCCTAAACAAGTGCACCCATGTGACTATCGCCGTCGTCATGTTTTTCCAGGTGATAAAGGTGTACAGCAGAGTGAACGTTTCAATCTGCACCACTGACACTACATGAGATGATGTCTGTATTTATTATTGGAAATATCAAATTCATGACGAGGAACGAAATGAAAGGGATAATAACGATGAGCTGTGTGGTTATGGAAATAGTATGTATGATATGGAAGCTAATTATCCAGATTCAAGTTATTTTTCTATAACCACATCTCTCAGAGTTCATTGTCTGCTTATACCATGACCACTAGCATTTGAAATATAAGCAGTGTTTATTCATATTCTGGGGCAATATGCTCTTTACACTTTGTTGGCACTATATTATAACATTAAAAAAAATGTTACCTTACTTCTCCAGCAAGTAGGAGAAGCCCTAGTTACGACGTTATAATTAGTACCAACTGACAGTCAATAATTGTCCCATCTTTTACAGAAATATTCAAAACGTATATCAACACATACATTTTATATTACACCCCAAACCTTTGAACGTTATATTGAAATAGATGGATAGATTGCTGCTAATATTAGCTTCAATATTTTATTTAATTATGCATAATTAATTTCAAATGTAAGAGCAAGGCAATGTAAATTATGCAGCCACCTGAAAATAAGCACAATCAACAGCCAATCAGAATCGAGTATTCTCTACGGGCATGGTATAAGAGGCATAATATGTTTACAGTAAAGACATGAATTAGTGTTTCCTCTTAAGGTCTTCCTGGATTAAATAGCCAGGGTCACTATGACACAAGTCTCAAAGAAACCTAACTTCTTAAAGGGATGTTTATATTTAAGTATTTGTGAGGTATTTCAGGGTTTTATGGAGTTTATCCGATTAATCCTGAACTGGGAGTCCTTTCTGTTCACCCAAATAAGTTATTTTGACTTGTGTTTGAAACATTGGGGACTAGCGATACATGATTGATTAGGACTTCAACTAATGTTTAGAAACCCTGGGTTGTAATGTTTGTTTATGTTTTATAGATCAATCTATCCTTTTTTCTTTTATTTTTTTTTGCAATGCATTGTTTGTAAATCTGCTAAGAGATTTGTTGTAGAGGGAAAAGGGAGGGGTCCAATTACAGACCCCTGGGAGACCCCGGCCCGGACGGACAAACAAAATATATAACGTAACCGCAGGGTTTCTAGACTTTTGGCTGTACTAAAAGCTGGATCTTGGACACAAATGGACAATTAAATCAGTGACATAAAAATCTATAAATGAAGGTACCATTTCAAACTTTGATCTTTTAGCTAATGTTATAGGTGACAAATCACCTATAACATACAGTATAATCATCTTTAAATTGGCACCCTTTCCTCTGTGGTTACCGTGATGTTTCCAGGGAATTGTCTTTATTTCCTTTGGATTGCACAAAACAAAATTGATGCGTCAATTGCACCCAGTACAGTTTTTGGGGGAACACGGGTTAAAGTTTTCCGTCCCCAGGACGGATTTCCGTCTTGAGGACTTCATATAGGCTGTATACAAATACAGTATTTTCCTAGTATGCACCTTGGCCATGTAGTAATCTACAGAAAGATCTAACATTTATATCCAGTGATATATTTGAGGACTTCATGAAGAATGTGATGATGGAGGAAGCTGGATTGAACAGCTGTTCTTTTATTTTATTGTGGATATTTTGTATACAACATGTGTTGCTTTTGATCATGTGTTATTTAATTTTTTACGGCTGCTGCCTTGGCCAGGTCTATTGCAAAACAGTTCTCATTAGGACTTCCTGGTCAAAATAATTGTATAGTAAAGTTAAAGAATGTATGTCAAAACCCACCATTATTATTAATAGCCTTACATTTAAGTTGGGTTTTTTTGCGCTGACCACTTACATGTTTCAAATGTTAAAGCCTAATTTATACTTGGTTGAAAAGACAAGTGTCACACAAAGGTAAACTGGATATCCTCAGGTAGCAATGTTAGCAATATTTAGGATGGCTGCAAGACTACTTGCTGTCGGGACCCATTTTTATGTTTCATGAGTAAATATATTTGTATTTATTTTTTAAATAAAAGCTCTGCTATTTTCATTAGTTTGGGTCCCGGAGAGACATACAACGTCTCTTTGGTCTCGACTCGAGCTAAAAGGTTTGGGAACCAGAACTGATAGTTAAGATGGTCTAAGGGGAAAACTGCCTCCCCCTGGCCAGCCGGGGCGCCTGATGGAGGGGAAAGGAACTGGTTGGAATAACGTGTTCCTTCCACGCGCTATGTCCAACTAGGGAAACTCCCCGTCAGGTGTGAAGGAGTGACTTCGACACTCATGCATGAAGGAAGCATGAGTTCAAGTCCGTTGCTCTCCCCAGGTTGGCGGAGGGTGTGTAGAGCCCACGATCACATTAGATAATTGACACGGGTGAAAAATGGGTTACAAAATCATGGGATTAAAATTAATTTAAAAAAAAAAAGACGTCGAGGGTGTCCACAGCAAATGATTAGGAACTAAATGGATTTTTACGGGTGTGTAACTCAGAGTTGTAACCAAATGGTCCATTTGATTCAATTTATACACGTTTCAGAGTTAGATTAACACTGAGGGTAGATTGGGATCCCAGAGATTAAAAAACCTAAATTGAATCCAATGGGGTCTGTGACCTAATGTTTGCCACTACATCTGTATTTATTTGTTGAAAATCATCATGTATAGAATTTGAGATGTTTTTTTTACTTATTTTATATAAAAGTATTTTAAAGACATTATTTAATGTTGTTTGGTTTCTCTACTACTTTATAGAAATGTCTCAAATATTTACAAATTTTGATAAAAAAAAAAAAAATGACCATATGATGTGAATAACAGTACATTACATTACAGTACAGTACATTACAATCGTCAGTCTTATTTTGATTCTATCCGACGGTGCTTAAATGGAACCAAATAATCCATTTGGTTCTGTTTTTGTACACTCAAGTTACAAATGTGTACATGGATTCTACAATCTACTGTGTATGTACCCCTCAAATGCACTGAATGAATCCCACATTTTAAAGGCTACAATGTTGAGTCCAGATATACAGTATTTTAATATAGTATGTCCCACTAAAGAAGACATCTACAATAACATCTTATAATGGCATTAATACAAGCATGTACTTTTATTTGAACAGGAATCAACTACTACATTCATAACCACAGATGTACATTAATTGTGGTGTATTTGATAAAATATGCACATTCATGTCATCTATCACTCTAAAAGCATAACAAATGACACTGTTTTTGGTAAAGTCCAACAGAAATCATAAAACAAAAATAAGAAAGGCTGCTACACATTCATTTAGGTAATATTTTCTTCGCTGGAGTTGGTGACAGGTATTTCAATATTGACACACATCTGTACATATTTAGAGCCAATTATTTTGTAACCCCTTTCTTCTGCCCAATTTTGTCGTTATGCCAATTAATTCCTCCCCACAAATATTTCTGTAGTGTTACTTCTGTTGTATGATTGTATCCCACTGACTCACCTGTCAGTGAGGGGCCCCCACTAAGAGGACGTAGGGTCTTCGTCTTCGCCCGTAGGAGTGCAATGACCAATATCACCCACCCCGCCTGCCTTCCCTTCCCTCCCCTCCCCTGACAAAGCTGGATGCACCATGGTGGATTCGAACCCACAACCTCTGTGGTGGTCCGCAAGATCTTGTGCCACCTGAGTGCCATTCATCAAGTAAAAACAGATTTTTGTTGAATGCTGTTTTCCTATCTGTAATCTAAAAGGTGCTACAAATACAGTTCCATTTGTAATATGAAAGATTAATGGTGGTTACAGTATGTACACAGTTAAAAATCTGTTAAATTAACATGAATTGGATTTGTCTATGAACAAGCATTGACTAAATCAGACCCTAACAAACTGCTTATGAATTGCACTGTATTGTTTTTAAAGCAGCTGTGATATTTTGTTGTTGCCTCTATAATCCAGATCATTGCTAGTGTTTGTTCAGTAATGGGGTCTCACCGTCTTTCCTTTAGTAAACAGAAATGTCATTTTCAGGTAGTGATACCAATTTCATAGCCTCGGAAACCCAGACGTTTTATACCAATTTCATGGAATCGGGGAAAATAGCCATTCATTAGAAATCATACCCCATACAGGATAAGCAAGTGAAATTGTATGTGATGGACTACATAACTCTCCTTGAATACACATTGCAGAGAAACTAGAGTGGCACAATGTGGCCACAGGTGTGTGCACTGTGCATATTAATACAGGAGTTCTTGTCGGTTGAAAAAAAAACCATTGTGTCAGTTTGGGAGCAGGTGGAAAAAACACATTGTGTACGTTTGGAAAGCAGTGAATCCATGTTTTAGTGCAGTGTTACCTTATTTCTATTCAGTTAAAGCTACTCAAACAAATCTACACAGACCATTTTGTACATCAGGGAAAAACAACTGGAGAGTTTTAAAGCAAACAATCTCTATTTTAGTGCAGTTTATCTTTATAACTTCCCTTTGTTAATTATTCAGGGTTTCAAAAACGATGCAATTTTTCAGACAGAAAACGCTGACATTGTGACCTTTGGTATTACCAATAGGGCAGGGGACAACGGTGACACACGTCCAGTCTCCCACCCAAAGTTCAGAACTGTAAGTGTTTTAACACTAAGGATTTTACCACTGTATCTTAACAGATGCAATCACGAGTCACAACTTGGGATCATGTGTTGAATATTGTGTAGATGATGATTTCAGGCTGTTGATGTTATCTGATCCCAGAGCAGTTCATAATTAGCTTTCCCATTCCAGGAGCCTGTGAGAGTCTGGTTTGGGGTCAGTCCATATACTTCTCAGCACGCAGTATTTGACAGTACATCAACAGAGAGAAAACCAAGGCCAGGAGCTGACAAAGAGAGAAAACGGCAAACACAGGTATGAGAAATTATGACAATAACTTCAAATAAATAGTGGCAGTTGGCGATAGTGGGTATAAAAGAAAAGCTGTTTATTATGCAGATTTCTTCATTTCTTCTACTACTTTTCAGTTATTTTACTTTATTAATTGTTTCTCTTCAGTTATGCCAATTCCCCCCATCCATGTGTACACAACACAACACATACTTTGACAGTACACTGCTGCTAATGCGTACCATTGCTCTGGGGACGGTGTAGTAGAGTAGACAACCGTGTCTCCTCTGATACACATGGAGTCACCGGCTGCTTTATTTATTTCACTGTCACCAGCGTAGTGAGTTTGCTATCCCTCTCAGTTCTGCTCCATACTAACAGGTACCTCGTCCAACCTGTAGGTGTCACTAGTGCAACGACAGAGCTCACCTTCTCCACCTGGCTTCCCACCCACAAACATGGCCAGAACGCCCGGCCACTAGAGACACACAGATCCCCCATTACTATTCATAGTGAACAGATCAACCAAGTATGTTCATATACATAGGAGTAGAGTAGTAATAGATCATCTTTTGTCGTGGAAAGATCAGATTGAACGGTGTGTAAGAAAACAAAGCAAAGAATCTATTTCCTTCGCCGTTTAAGATCTTTTGGTGCTAGTAGATGGATTCCTCTTTCGTTTTTCACTTCTGTGATTGTGAGTTATTCAGTACTGTATATACCAGCTGGTATGGATGTTTGTCTGTAGCCTTAAAGTCACAATTCTCAATATGGAGAGAATATAGTATATGTACTGTATACGTTGCTGCCTTCTGGAAGGAGATGGTGTTCCAGCAATGCATACAATAAGGTCAGACTAAAGACTAAGAGGTCCTTTGTCCATCAGTCGACTTTGAGGCTTAATCAGGATTTGGGCCAGGAGTAGACTGAGCTGTGGACATTGGTCTTGCCTTTATATTATTAAGTATGTAATTGTGTTTTCTTTTCTGTTCTCTGTGTTATGTTAAATGTTTGTATGTGTTTGTACAATGCCGCTTGGTCGCAAGACAAATTTCAGTGCAAACTGAAATATCATTTGCAAGCCAGTCAAAAATATACCCTCCAATCACCAGCAAAACATTGACATTCTACAGAATGCTTCCAGCATGTATATTTAAACACCCAGAACTATTGAATAAAAATAAACTGAAAAAAGTAAAGGTTAACTACCTGCACAATGCCGATACACACTCCAAACACCATCACTGAACGGATGTTGTCTAACAGCCACTGCCGGGCTTTCTGGTAACATGGCTGTAGAGAGAAGGGAGCGGAGACACAGATATTGAGCAACGAGATCGAGTGATAAAAGGAAGCGGTGTTGACAGATGGATGGATAGAGTGAGATATTGTTTTTCCAGGGATGGTTTTGGAAGAGGAGCGTTTGTTTTTGTTAACACATGATTTATACAGCCAGGCGTGCCAGGCCTTAAGACTCGTGAGGCATGCCTAAGTGTGCCACGAGCCCAGTTACTGGCTGTGCCGAACAGCTGATGGCCTCGTGCCTTGAGTCTCGACCGGCGTGTCATCTCGTATTGGCAAACCATGATGGATGGAATCGTTTATGGATTTGACGGAAGAGAGAGAAGGATGGGTTGCAGGGTGTGACAGAAAGAGGGAATTAAAGCTGGATGGGTTGTTAAAGCATGAAGGGTTGGCAGATGAAGTACGACTGGCGGTGTTGCAAGAACATGGCAAAAGAAAAGAACTAGCTAGCATTGTCACAGCGTGATCCATTGCTGACATTCTTTCAACATGTGAATACGCACACACATCTGGAAAAAGTTAACCACTTAAATTAAACCCTATATACTTCATTTGCCACGGTCCCCCATGGGTCTGTACTCTGATCTCCCCCTCACCAAATCTCTTTGAAAAATATAGCCGATCTACACAAGCTCACAATGCGTCGCAATGTGACACGCTGAGAGCTTGTAGATTGTCTATTTAGATTTTCACCGAGTGTTGGACTGTTCTGACTGTTCTGACTGTTTGACCCAGAACACATGTGGCTATAAGCAGCAGACTGACCTCGCTCCATCCATCCACGCAGTGCGTCATCCCGTCAGAACAGCACGATGAGGGTAGCGTGCCGTTCAGCACGTCATACCAATCTGTTTTATCTGACACACCGCAGCATTTGAACTGAGAGGGAGAGACAGACAGAGAGAGATCAAGTCCAGTAGTGTGAAGTAAGTGCATGTACTCAAGTATTGTTCTTAAGTACACATTTGAAATATCTTAACTTTACTGGAGTATTTCCAATTTTCAACACTTTTTACTTTTAATTCTACTCCACTACATCTCAGAAGCAAATTTACTCCACTACAATAATTTGAAAACTGCACTTACTAGTTAGATTATTTTTTACAAAACATACATGCATCATTGAGCTTGTAGATCAACTATTTAAACAAAAAAGTTATACATATTGAACTTGTACTTTCTAAGTACATTTTGGTGCCAATACTTTTGTACCAGCCTTTTACTTGTAACAAAGTATTTCTAGATTGTGGTATTGATACATTTACTTCTACATTTACTTCTACTTCTACGTGAGATTGTAGATCTGCTATATTACGGTAAGTGTGCGACACTGGCGTGCATCTAAGCATAACTCAGGCTTTATTTGATCTAGGATCAGAGAAACTAGCCTGGAAACCAGACAAATGTGCCAGAGTGAACTGATTTTCTCTGTATTAGTCTGATTATGTCAGGCTACAGAGAAACAACCGTGGTTCATCTTTTTATTTCAGATTTCTTATGTTGTCCATCTGGGAACTGAAGCTTGTTCTATAGCTGCACCTGCAGGTTGGATAAATGTTGATGTAAACTGCAGTAACTGAACGTATCTGGACATTTTTACAGTCACATCTCCAATGCAGATGGAACTCATCTGTCGGGTGATGTAAGTGATGCTTAAATCACTTAGCTAGTGTATACTGTATAAGCACCACAGAGGGAGAATTCCTCACCATTCTCTGGACATTGTCCCAGGATTTTGTTAGTCCTTCATCGCTTCTGTAAACCTTCATTCCCTCTTTTAAATCGTTTTGAGCTTTGTCGTCCAGCTGAGAGAAAGAGAAAGTAAGAAAGGCAGACCATTAGGTTATTTGAGGCATGCAGGTTCTGTGTATCATTGACAGTGAATTGTTTAGAATCATCAATTTAAACTCAGTTGATCAACACAATGCATTAATAGCCTTATTATATGAGGATAGCGCACTCCATTCATTCAACTACTATTCAGGTGCTATTTATTCACAAGATGCAATAGGCTATACATACTGTACAGTCAGTGGTGGTAGAGATTCACGTTCCTTTTGACAGTTTAAGATAATTTAATGATAACTGATGAGACCAGACAGGTGTATATTATGTGGACAGCTTGAACTAAAATACATGCATTATGTTAACTTTCTGTCGTTATGAATGCGTAAAGCAGTATATTAACTTTGGCAGAGTTGTACTGAAGGTCTTGCAGTCCTACTAGAAAGTGAAATCATTAAATGATCCAAGTTGTGTTGTCTGAGTGACGCTGATGGGCAATAATACATAGTACAGTAACTGATAATAGCAGTATAGTAGGTTGACGGACGGGGAAGGTAGTTGAGGAGGTATCTAGAGGATTTTTTTGGTCTCTGTCTGTTTTTCCCCAAAGATTATAAGAATTGCTAATCTACAATCTCAGAGCAGCATGCTCAGCCTGATCAGAGCCCTGTTGAATTACATTTTAATTAAAGTTAAATATTTAAAATAATATAAAACGTGGAGAAGATTTGTGCAGGTTCTTCTGTGGCCTACTGGCAGTGTGCACAATAAATGATTGTTCCAGGCAGTTTGTGATATCTGGACTGGAGACACAGATACACAGACCTTCTTCTAAACATGTCTGCCTCCTACAGAGCCATGCCGTAAAAACAAAACTTTGGTTGCTAGTGAAACAAGATGAAATGAGGTGGCTAAGCTTTCTTCTTAGCATCATATGACAAACAGAGCTTCCGTTTGTAGCATTGAAAGATTGTGGAGGAGCTGTCTGGCTTAAGAGGCAAGATCATAATCAGGCTCTAGGTCAAGATGACATAACCAGGTCACATACCAGGAATATACCAGGAACAGAGAGACCAAGAACAAGACATGTTGACGTAGGCAGGGTTTACTCCGCCAGAACGAAGGAGGCTACAAGGCCTCCATGAAGAAATGGAAAATAACAACCTCTGATGCGTGTGTCTGATGAATCCCAAAACATGGAACGTATCATGAGATGTAGCTACAATGTACTGGAGATGTGGGCATGTGGCCTAACCGGATGCTGCTACACTCTTCTGCACCACCCACTGGAAAGACGTGAGAAGCTGGCCGGACATGAGGAAGAAAACCATTTTTATTGAATTCTCCAGCATGAATGGTTGTATGCACTTCTGATATAGTTAAGTTTCACAGACAATATAGTGTGTAGGACTAGGAGAGAAAACAATTGGTGCCGGTCAGCAGCTGTAAGTCATCCATTTTGTTGCTTAGCCAAGCGACTCGACCACTGGAGAAGCAAAATCCAGTGCAGGAAGTGTGATGCGGAAGCCTTGCTTCCTCTAACAAGGATGCATTTTCCCCTGTCTCTTGCCTGGGAGAGCTGGGAGACCATGGCCATGGATTCAGCATTGTAAAGGCTAAGGGACTGGGAGGGCTCAGCATTGTGCGATAGAGCCAGTACTCATAATGTCCCTGATATTCAACAACAGCATATCCTGGAACAGTTGGAATGTCCTGCTCTAACCCTATACTCTCTGAATTTGACAGTAAAAAGCACAGTAACCTTACAGTGGACGTCTGATGTTTCTGGCTGACGCCCAGTTTGAGCTCTTTCATGTGAATCACACAACATGTAGGCCTACTTAAGAGTTTGCAGAGTCAAGGTCAACGTTTCATGAAGTCCCCCCCTAAAAATAGCCTGCACTGGTGCTGTATGAGTGTACAAAATAGAAATCACACTTGTGTGAAGTGAGGGGCGCCCAGAATTTGGGGGGCATGTTGATGTTCTCATGTCATGAAAAATGAAAAGTGTCTTATGTTGTCATTTACTGCCCTAAACAAACAGTAAAGTCCATAGACTTGACTAAATTACATCATAACTACCCTAAACAAACATTAAAATCCATGGACTTGGCTGGCGATGGGGATTTTTGAGGGGCGCTAGCCCCTCCTATATAAGGTTTAATGTTCGTTTTTAGTTCAATGTTTGTTTTAAAAACGCCATTCACAACGAAGAGAAATTAATGTTTGTTTTAGTTCAATGTTTGTTTTAAAAACGCCATTGACAATGAAGGGAAAGTTTACGTCATCTTGTATTGTCCCTAACACAAACATTAAATCCCATTAACAATAAAGAGAATTTAATGTTTGCTTTGACACCGTTTGTTTTACATCATCATTACATCACCTAATCATAGCAACATGAGTTAGACTTTAATATATTAGCGCCCCTCACTTCACACGGGTGTGATTTTTAAGTTCTAAACAGCCTGCCACATGATGTAATTTCGGAAAGCCATGCATTGGAGGGACTAGCGCCCCTCAAAATAGAATGAAAACGCATATTTGCTTTAAAATATGGGTTTGGTAATTTTACGATGGCATAGTCGGGAGATACACAGTATCCATTTGTAACTCTGAGAGGATACAAATGTGTATTTTGTACTAGAGTTGTACCGATACCAATACCAGTATCGGAAAAGCTGTCGATAATGCCTACAATGCTGGTACTGGTACTCCCTGTGGGTGTGTGGAACGCGTGTGTCGCTGGTACTGGTACTCCCTGTGGGTGTGTGGTACTGGTACTCCCTGTGGGTGTGTGGTACTGGTACTCCCTGTGGGTGTGTGGTACTGGTACTCCCTGTGGGTGTGCGGTACTGGTACTCCCTGTGGGTGTGTGGTACTGGTACTCCCTGTGGGTGTGTGGTACTGGTACTCCCTGTGGGTGTGTGGTACTGGTACTCCCTGTGGGTGTGCGGTACTGGTACTCCCTGTGGGTGTGTGGTACTGGTACTCCCTGTGGGTGTGTGGAACGCGTGTTGAATTTGAAGTCGGTGGGGAGAACGGTTCTCGAGTTACAGCCGTACACACGTACTGTACGTACAGACGGACAGACAGAGACATGGTGCATTTATATATAGATGCTTTCTAAATCAGTAGTTTCCACACTTTCAAGATTGAAGATGCTTATCAAGATGCTTTCCCAGTTTGAATGGGTTAACGGCTGCCTCCCAGCCTGTTCTTTCTAATAGTAGAGCAGGAGAGAAAGTTAGCACTGCTACGTGTGATTATGTATTGGTATCGGATGGGTACTCACACGTTGCCTGTATATTGGAATCGGTAAGGCAAGAATGGCATCAGTACAGCGTTCATTTGTACCCTCTCAGAGTTAAATGAATGCAGACGTTGGACTAACCTTGTTGTGGAACAGGTGGATGATCACTGCAAGAGTCACCTCCGTCAGCACCAAGAGCAACAGGATCACAAAGAACTGCAGAGGGAGAGAATGGAAGTGAGTTCCAGCTGTGTGTGTGTGTGTGTGTGTGTGTGTGTGTGTGTGTGTGTGTGTGTGTGTGTGTGTGTGTGTGTGTGTGTGTGTGTGTGTGTGTGTGTGTGTGTGTGTGTGTGTGTGTGTGTGTGTGTGTGTGTGTGTGTGTGTGTGTGTGTGTGTGTGTGTGTGTGTGTGTGTGTGTGTGTGTGTGTGTGTGTGTGTGTGTGTGTGTGTGTGTGTGTGTGTGTGTGTGTGTGTGTGTGTGTGTGTGTACGCTCCGAAAATAGACGACAACCAAGCATGAAATGTCTCGTCTTACTGTAGTTCTACTGGATCTCCTCTCCCTTTTAGTCTAGTTTTTATTTGTTGACGAGACGACATTCAGACATTGTCAATATATAGTTTTAGTCATCATAGCTTAGTTTTTATTTCGTTTTCGTCAGTGAAAAAAGGTAGTCAAGAAACACTTTGTCGTCATAGTTTTACTCCATGAAATTACCACAGATTCAACTCGATGTCTAATATGCTCAATGGCATATTATTGAGGGCCGCTAGCCCCTCCTATGCCAAGCTTTGTGAGCACCCCATAGTAATGATTTGATTGGATGAGCAATGTGTGTACCCCATATTGAGGATTTGATTGGCTGAGCATGGAATGTGATGTATGACGATAAGGGCGCCCCTCTCTTCATACGAGTGTGATTTTTCTATATACAGAATAGAATAACTTTGTTGTGCAGGGATGTCACTCACAGTCATCAGAAGGCACCGCTGCTCCTTCAGAGCGCCGAGGCATCCCAGGAAACCCGTCACCATGGTAACCCCCCCAGCAACCAGCAGCAGATTGGCAGCCGAGAGCGAGGGGAAGGACAGCGGCAGCGAGGAGAACTCCGCCTGCGTGAAGGACAGCCACACCCCTACACCAAATAAGCCACACCCTCCGAGCTGGAGGGTGGAGGAAGGGACGGACAGAGGACCAGAGTTGAGTGTTTTATTAGGAAACCATTAAGCCCGATTTATATTGGCACCGATTTATATTTGTATAAAATCGCACCATCAATTATATATTTCAACCAGTCATCTCTATATTGGGCGTGTCATTATAGGCTAAATGTTTTATTGATTTCCTTATTTTCCACAAATGTTGAAAAATAGCAAAAGTAGCTGTAAATTGACTATTTTCACTATGAATAGAGGTGTGCACTTTGGCTTGCCCATTGGTGTGCCTTTTGCACAAAAGGTTTGAAACTATACTGCCTTAAGCTACTGCACTTTAAATGATCCTTCCAACCATGGCAGAAAGTACTGGATGGGAGGAGGAATGTTTGGCAGAACCTCTGAACTGAAGCTAGGAGTCCAGCGAATGTCCAGTGAAACGGCAAAGGAATCTGATTCCAGGTGAGGCAAATCTCAAGCTGCTGTAACAAGAAGCTATTTTGGCAGTCGCCTTATGCCAAAAGATATACTTCTCATACAAAAAGCAACCCCTGGCGTAAGTCTTGTGTAGAAAATGTGGCAGTGGAGAAGCTATGCTAATTTCTTTCCAAGCTGGATTCCAGGCCCCAAGGTATAATCATCGGCCCCTGTTTGACCTACATAAACAGAACGTTGGCACAGGGGACCACCTAAGCTCATTTCCATATGCTCTTACCAACGAGCACATGTTCACCATTACTGAGCCTGGATTTAACATGCCGCTGTGGCGCCAAACCTTGCTTTAATTCAGTTATACCCCCTTGATCACAGCCTGTTTCACATTGACTTCACAGCCCATTTTGGGTTGGCTTATTCCAGTCTAATTCAGATGCCTGGAACTAGTTTATCTGTGGCAGTATAGAATGTATTGTGCATAATTCAGAGCTTGCTGGTGTGGAAAAGTGCCACACCGAGATTTAGGTCTGTTTTCTACAAAAGCTTGCTCTCAGTTGCATTGGGAATATATAGGATGACATTGAAGCTAATTTAGTGTTGTCTTAAGTAAACAAATCCTTTTAAGTAGTGGTAGCAATAGTACTTGTGTAAAGGTCCACATTGGCAGTATTTGCTTAGCATCAAACACAAAAGTACATATGAATGTCTTTGATACAAAGTATGATGTAGTTGAAACTACAGAAACACTTTAACTGTAAATGGGACTTATTGCCTCGACTCACTTGCTCTGATACTCATCCAAAGTCGGAAGGTTCATTATTTTTATGAAGTGATAAAGGCTTTATAGGCTGTTCTTTGTAACTGTGTGATGTGTAAAGAACAATCTTTAAATGTTTTAAATGCAGCCCAGTCAAAGTAGAAATGGTAGTCAGATGATGTACAGTATGTGTTCCTCAAACCATGCATTTATTTATGTGAACAGTACTTAAAACCATCCGTACAGTACGTATATTGTACATGTATTTAGTTTGCATACTGCCTCTGTAAGATTAGTGGTAAATAAAACCAAAAATGTATTCCCAGATACTGACCCAGAAGATGAGGTTGAAGACAAACATCAGGTATTTGACGCAGCACAGACACTTCCGAGATGCCGACATTCTGTGAGAGAAAGACAGTGAGTGAGCGACCGACCGACCGACCGACCGACAGACAGACAGACAGACAGACAGACAGACAGACAGACAGACAGACAGACAGACAGCAGTAACAGCGGGAGAGAGAGAAATACATTTCATTGTTGGAAAATTACTTCAGTGACTTCAGTGGCGAAACATTTTTATTCACATCCATAGCATTCAGCTATGTGTGTTTCCTGTGTGTTTGTGGGTGCATGAGATGTGGGTTAGTGTGGTGAAATAAGCTGACTGCGGGGGGCGTCTTATGGGTTTGTTGTGGTGTGTCACTGTGGTTAGCATGTGTTTGTTTGCATGTGTTTGCACGCACACACATGTGCATATTTGCATGTTGGTATACATCAGAGGCAACACATTTACAGTACACCGGAAACTGAAAGTAATTAAATAAAAAACTAAACGACCAATATCTAAGACGTAATCATTTTGCAAACAATAGGGGCAGCGTTTGTGTTTGTGTGTGTGTGTGTGTGTGTGTGTGTGTGTGTGTTTTGTACTTTACATTGGTGTGTGTGTGTGTGTGTTTCTTTTGCAAACAATAGGGGCAGCATATAGTGTAGTGTGGTGTACTTTACATTGGTGTGTGTGTTTGTGTCCACAACAACAGCAGCATATTTGCAGCGTAAGCTCATTCTATCATTCCAGGTCCCTGTCTTAACTGCAGAGTCCAGCGACCTGTTCCCACCACAGGAAGTAGAGCTGCTGACAGGAAGGAACCCCCCTCCCTCCCTGGCTGAGAGCTCTTAATTGTGTTAACCACCGCCAGGCTGCGGGGGCCGTTTACCCTGACCAATGGAGGGTCAGAGCTGTGACTCACCACATAGTTTAAGGTATAGCTCACACACCCCCTCCCCACACCCCCACGCACCCCCACACACCACCCCCACCGCAACAAATCTCAAGGAATGCACCCAAGTGGAAAAACATTCATTTTAAGTGCAATACAATTCTGTTGTGTGGTACTTCAAAAGCAAGGTTCTAGTGCTTCGAGAGTTCTTGCTGCAGAACAATGGACTTACTATAACAGAGGAAAATATTGGAAGTAAAGGAGTAAATAATCATCTTATTCCATTTACTGTTATCATGGCCTGCTTATAAAAACACAGTGATGTACTTTAGTCAGTAGAACAAACTATGGCTTTAAAAATGATCATGTGTGTCATTCCTATTGTCTAGGAATGAAGTCTCTATAGTATATATGGACTCTCTTTCAAAGCCAATAACCATGAACCAGAGAATCTACACATGCAGTCACTGGCACAGAAAAAGGATGATTTATATTGTGTTCTTTTGATGCAACATGTTAGCTTGTAGATAAGTATAAATGAACCACATTAACCCTGGTGTCCCTATATATTTTGTGAAAATGAAAATGAAAAAATTGTCAGTTTTATTTACATTTTCACTATTTGTTGTACACCAAAGTACTGTGGCTTCGGTGGTTAAGCTTTGGTTGACAATGCTAAAAATGAGAATCTAAAGTGCATGCTGACAATACCACAAGATGCTACAAAATAACACCATTTATAGATTTTGTTCTTGAAATATTAGCTGTGTGGTTTGACATTCCAAATCTCCCCTGTGTGGTAACATAATAGTGTGTGTGTGTGTGTGTGTGTGTGTGTGTGTGTGTGTGTGTGTGTGTGTGTGTGTGTGTGTGTGTGTGTGTGTGTGTGTGTGTGTGTGTGTGTGTGTGTGTGTGTGTGTGTGTTGGAGGGGGGGTTCCGAGGACCCCTAGGGGTCCTTGAAGGTGTTCCAGGGGGTCCCCAGCTGGATGATTGACAAAACCCTTATGGGTTGGTAACTCAGAGATATGGGGGTCCATGACCTCTGATCCACCAGCAAACTGGGGGGATCATTGAAATTATAATGTCTGAGGAGAACCACTGCTCTTTGGAACAACACCAGATTTGACATCTCAGTGACATCACGCTTTCAAGTCTCTGTTCTGTGGTTTCTGGCTTCTAGGAGAGAAGCGTTCACATGTGTCTAAACTGTAGGGTTCCCAAAGCCTTGCCTTCAAAGAAATATTGTCTGGGATTTATTACTTTATTTAGACGGCTTGGTTGGATGCTCACTTCTGATTGGTCAATCACTGCATTCGTCAGTCTTTTATTTCTCGATAACAGACCTCTGTGCACAATAACAGTCCGTTCACAATCAAGCTCATTTGCAACAACTGTGGCAAGCAACTGTAGAATCTAACATAGCGTTTTCTTTAGCAGAAGCAATGAAATCCATTTTAAATCAATGAAATCATTTAATATACTTTTATTATTTCTTCAGTAGCCGTGTAATAAGTGGGATGGTGTGCAGTTAGGCGGTCATGTTTATGATAAATAAACAACCCATTCAGAGTGATTCCTGCCTCACACTGAAGGGGCTTATTTATAAATATTCACTGCTTTGCTGTCTATTGACCCTTACTATGTGACAGGAGTCATACAAGTAGAAGATGAAAAAAAGTGTGTGTGCGTGTGTGCGCGTGTGCGTGAGTGTGTGAGTGAGTGAGTGAGTGAGTGAGAGAGTGAGAGAGTGAGAGAGTGAGAGAGAGAGAGAGAGAGAGAGAGAGAGAGAGAGAGAGAGAGAGAGAGAGAGAGAGAGAGTTTGTGTGTATTATTCAGAAAAACATTACCTGAAACTGGGATTCAGAGGCCGATTTCAGATGTTTGTGTTCTTCAGTCCACTCTTTATTCAGTCCTAGATCGGTTTGAGTTCTCCCTTATGTTTTTCCACTGCAGGTATTCCTTCAAGACCGGGTCAGATTAATTTTATTCTCCCCCACTCTTATCCCCTTTTGCTTTGCTCTCCCGTCCAGAGTATTGTTCCTGGACTGTTGAATGTCTCTCTCTTTTGCTCTCGTGTAGATTAAAATAAATGGCCTGTCGTTCACTGTTTAACTTGGTTGATAAACGTTCTATGTTTCTGTAGCTATCTAGCTCTCCATCTAGGTTTGTTTATCTTCGCTCCCTTCTGCCTGTTCTCTTATCCCCTGCTAGAGGTCTCTCTCCCTCTCTCTGACTCTCTCTCTCTCTCTCTGACTCTGTCTCTCTCTCTCTCTCTCTCTCTCTCTCTGACTCTGTCTCATGTTCCCTCCCAATTCTTTCCAGATGTCTGTTTTGTTACACCCCCTCCATCTCCCTGCCCCTCCTATTTTGTTCTTGCTCTCTCCAGAGTAGTCATTCTTTATGTGCCCCCCCCATCCTCGTCCCATTATACCCTTTAATCTTCATTCTATTTAATAGTTACAAACTATCTTTTAACCCAGACTTCAGTTTCTCTTGTTCAACTGATGGACTCTCTCTCTCTCTCTCACTCTCTCTCACACACACACACACACACACACACACACACACACACACACACACACACACACACACACACACACACACACACACACACACACACACACACACACACACACACACACACACACACACACAGGGATGCTCAGGGTGACATGTGATTTACGTAACATGTGCTCCACATGACTCATAAGGGTCCATTTGGTTCCATTTGTACACATTTTCAGATTGGGGTACCAATCTATATTAATTGAATGAATGAACGAACGAACGAACGAATGAATGAATGAATGATGGATTGATGGATGGATGGATGGATGGATGGATGGATGGATGAATGATGGATGAATGAATGATGGATGAATGATGGATGATGGATGAATGAATGATGGATGAATGATGGATGAATGAATGAATGAATGAATGGTTTATTTCGATCTTTTTTCAGTGAGACATTACAAAAATATATTTTTAACACGATATCGAAAAGGTATAGGCAGAAGTAGCTTATTAATGCCTTGGCTTATTACATTGTATTACCTTTTAACAAATAATCACACCCATGTGAAGTGGGTGGTGCAACTCTGTGTGGGGGTCCCCGGGGGGTCCCATGGAAATTTCAGACCCACAGGAACGCCCCCAGGGTGGCGGCCTTGTGCCGACCCGGTTCCGGTGAGCCGCCCTGTGTCCGAAATGGTCCAGAAATGACAGTTATTGTGTGGGGGTCCCCGAGGGGGTCCCCGGAACATCCAGACCCCCAGGAACACGCCCAGGGGGCCGGCCCAGTTCCGGCGAGCCGTCCCGCCTGCGTCCGAAATGGTTGAGAAATGTCAGAGTTACAGTGTGGGGGTCCCCCGGGGGTCCCTCTACTGTACTGTACTGTACTTTCACTATACTCTACTGTCACACCCAAAATCATATATAGGCTACAGTTAATATGTGTGTGTGTGTTAGGCTGCACAACAGGGACAATTGGTGGTGAAAACCAACCAAACGCAATTTAACGTAAGTAAACAAAGTAAACAAAAATCTGAAACAAAAAATAAAAAACAAAAACAGAAAACAAACACGAAACAAGTGCATAATGTACATAATAATTATCACATTAACATGCTAATCAAGCCATCAATCATTCAATTAACTAATAATTTTATAGTGACCGCAAAAGTTATCACAAAGGTAGGGGCCGTTGTAAGTGAATGGGAGGTCTGTCATTCTGTGCTGCAAAATTGAGGACTCAAAAGTGAGGACGGAATTTGAGGACGGAATCATCCGCACGTATTGAACGCTGTGCTTGGCTGGAAGGTGTGCCATTCTGCGTTGTGATTGCCTGAGCATCGCATAATGTGTGTGCCACATGAGCCAATATAAGTGGCAAAGGGAGAGAGATATCAGAATTGCGCATCTCCCTCCTCATGAAGAGATTACCCCATCCTTCTAAGTGGCTGGAGCAATTCATCTGAATTTGCACACAGCCATTGACAACACAATTCTAGGGGGTGTGGTTGCCTATTATAGGTAATATAATCCAATCATATGAGGGCAAAAGAAGTGTATAAATAATAAATTGCTAATTGTTGCTACTGCTACTTTGGGATGTTCAACAATACAAATGCAATGCATGTACACCACACAACCCAAACTCACATACTTTGGTATGTCATATTCTAGTTTTTGGGGTCCACTTGCAAAACCCTACATGTGCCTACTGTATCATCACACACACACACACACACACACACACACACACACACACACACACACACGATGACGTCTATGGACGTTTTTATCCAAAGGAGTGTTTTTCGTGCAAAACTATGCCTGCAATGGATTCAGAATCATGAGCAACCCCTAGTTTGACACGTCACATGCTACTTAAAGCATAATCAACATTTTGAAAATGTTCCCTTATATAGGCTGTTAATGGTCAATGGCTTATTTATTATGCTAATTATGGAAATTGCCCAACATATGCAAGTTAGCATCCGGCAGTTTCTAAATGCTGGGGACCCATACTAAACATTTCTAACATAAAACTTTAGGGTAAGTGTCCGGGTTCACAATGGGGCTCTATCGGCTGGCAAGTAGACTAGGGTAATGTGTAGGCAAAATCACCACACCCTCTCCACTTCTAGTGCACTGATCTTCACCGGATCATTATGGTGAAAGAGCACCTCCTGCTGGTCAGCCATCTCATACAATTTAAATTCAAAACAGGGTCAAGCCATAAAGGGTCAAGCCATAAAGCGAAATAGTACTTGATACTCAATACAATGATAACTACAATGACTGCATTAGAACTAACAAGTAATGTTATATAAAGAGGAGTGATATCATACTCTTCCAAATTAACAATTATAGGCCGGTGCCTGGCTGTAGTGCACCGAATAGGTGACGGTGGAAGTTGGAGATCCATGCTCCACATGGCTATGCAATACCCAATGTACCCGTGTCAGAGTTACGGCTGATTCGGTCTGGCTTATTAGCCAGGCTATGTCAGAGTACCCGTTCCACCCATCTGTCTGTGTCTTTTATGCAATACCCGTTGTACCCGTGTCAGAGTACCCGTTCCACCCGTTGTACCCGTTCCACTATGCAATACCCGTTGTACCCGTGTCAGAGTACCCGTTCCACCCGTTGTACCCGTTCCACTATGCAATACCCGTTGTACCCGTGTCAGAGTACCCGTTCCACCCGTTGTACCCGTTCCACTATGCAATACCCGTTGTACCCGTGTCAGAGTATCCGTTCCAACCATCTGTCTGTGTGTCTTTCATGCCCATATATGGAGATTTCTGTATGTGTCTCTCTGTGTCCATTTATTCCTATATATGGAGTTCTGTGTCAGGCATGCCCAAATATGAAGTGTTGTGATGTCGGAACAGGCGGCAGGCCAGCTCCATACAGTATATGGAGATATAATAATAATAACTCAATATCTGTAGTTGTCTCCACCAGGCCGAAGGCATGGGGAGAGAGTATGTTTTGCACTCCGTCCGTCCGTCCATGTGTCCGTGTGTCCGTCCGTCCGTCCGTGTGTCCGTCCGTCCGTCTGTGAACAGCTAATCTCTGGCACCGTTGGCTTGATCGCAGCCATACTCTGCACACACACTCCCTGGATGCCAGAGCTGAACCTCTGCTCCAAAGTTTTCACATTGGCCTGTTATAGCGCCACCAGGAGGCCGCTTTGTGCAAAACAAATGTTTTGACGGTACACCCACAGATTTTGTCCAAACATTACGCAAATTGGTACACAGTCTCTCTAGAGCCATTCAACGAAACGGCTCTTTCAGATTTCTCAGACTCCATCCTGATTGGCTACGATTGGCTTCCAAAGTTCGCAGTGCTCCGTTTCAAACAAAATGCTGCAAATCATGAACACATCGTGTGATTTCCGTGAAATTTTGCACGCACATTCCCACTAGGCCGAGGAAGAAATGCCACTTGAATATTTTCAACTCAGCCTCACGGTGGCCGATTTGTGTTTTTACCTATAACTGCACCGATCTGTGTAAAACCATGTATGCACACTCCCTAGAGGCCAAGGAAAAACCTTTGCCTGGAATTTTTCACATCTGCTCTTTATAGCGCCACCAGGAGGCCGACATATGTAAAACACATTTTCTAATATTACTCCTTCAGATTTTATCCAAATTTCATGCAAATCGGTACGCATGCTCTCCATAGTCATGTGATCATGTGATTTGTTTGATTTCTCATAATTATCCATCCTGATTGGCTACGATTGGCTTCGAAGGTTTTCAGGAGTAGCCCGTTTTGTACAAATCGCCACAACTCCTCAACGCAGCGTCCGATTGCGGTGAAACTGTGCATGCCTATTCCCACTACTAGGCTGAGGAAGAAATGCCACTTGACAGTTTTCAAATCAGCCTCATGGTGGCGCTACAACAGGACAAGTCGCGTCACACACACACACACACACACACACACACACACACACACACACACACACACACACACACACACACACACGCACAAAACCCAAATAAACATGTTTATATTACTCCTAAACAATTTTTCCCAAACATCACACACACTCCTATCCTCCTGGTGGAGACCTGTGCCCTGGGCACTTTTTCTAGTTTTTTCCTTATTACTGTGCGAGAGTGCAATCATCCAATCCACTATGCAGCTCAAAGCAAGAGTTGAATACCAGCCATTTGCCATCAGAACTTTGTGTGCTATCTGCTGAGTTTATATTCCAATCCTAAATGAAGGAAATTAAATTAAAGATATGAATTATTGTCTCCAACTTTGAGTAAATTAGAGATCCTGGAATGTAGTCAAAGTGAGAAATGGGAGGGTCACAGTGTGAAGACAATACAAAAAGGACTGTCACTGCACACCATTGTGTTGGATGTAACTTCTTTTGATATACGGTTAAGTAATAAGGAAAGTTATTTCCTATCATTTACACACCGCATGCGGCATGAAGCCTTGAATTCACAGAGATTGTGTAGTTTTTGTCACATTCCTAAGTCAATAATTTAATGATCGGGCCAATAGGAGACTGTTGTTTTAGGAATGAAACAAAAACAAACACAAACATGCTGTATACAAAACATTACTTCCAACATCACATCAGTGTTGAGTGCCAATGGAACATTACCAATTGCAAGTCAGCCAGGCAGACACATTGCAGTGAGTGAGTTGAACATGAAACCTTTTCTTTTCCTAATAGTCCGGCAGTCGGGGTTGTGGAGTGGGAAATTTGGTATATACCGGTAGTCTTTTTATATTGGCCTAAAATATTGTCTATATACATACATTCATGAATCCACTTGCTGACCGGCTGTCAGTATTGAGCAATTATTTATAGGGGTTTCTTGTGACCCTACCATTAACATTGTATAAGAATGAATTAATTCATTTGTTGATAAAAGGAGAGTACATCAGGACTTCCATGACAACAGTATATCACAGAGGATAACACAATAAAGCCCTAAGGATTATTTCCATTGTGGGCCCCTATTTAGTGGATTATTGTGCGGTAATATCACACATGTGCATAGAGAGCTATATGTAATATGTGCAAATATCAGTTTGAGCAAAACCTACCTAAGCTGTCTGTGAAATGAAATGATTACTATATTTACCCAGGGTATCTGGGCTAAGCTCAAGAACTTGTTTCCAGCCAGGCCCTGCTCATAGAACATTTCATCGTAGTGGTTCAATGCCTTGTTCAAGGGCACTTCAGCGGTGGTAATTTTAACGTGTCGGACCGCTGATTCGAACTGGCGACCTTCCGGTATCAAGACCGCTCCACAATCCGTTCGGCCACCGCTGCCACTTAGTGCGTGTGTGTGCCAGATTATGCCCCAATATGGCAATTCCTGGCGCTACAGTAATGACATCATAATATGATGTTATCTGATAATACCCTGCCTTTATTAAATTAAAATAAGTAACAAGGATTGGATTTTATGTAGAAATAGTGTTACTGATTATGTCAACTTACATTTCAATGGCTACCGATGAACATCAACAAGGTCAACAGCCCCCAACCTTGGAAGAGATGAGGACAACAAGAGATGCAACCATCATCATCTCTCCACCTCCAAAGTCCAGGATGAGCCACTGGCTGAATATGCAAACATTGCGATCTGCTGTCTGCACTGTAGACAGTGCCTGCTGTGTTGTGGGGCTGTGGAAAGCCCTAAAGCACATGTGACTTCACTAGTCTCTCTCTGTCTGTCTGTCTGTCTGTCTGCTCACTCTCTCTCTCTCTCTCTCTCTCTCTCTCTCTCTCTCTCTCTCTCTCTCTCTCGGGGGGCTGGGAACCCCAAAATTACACTAAAGTGAAAGCAAAATACCCCAATATTTTACTGTAAAACCGACAACTGCATTAGTGCACTATTAGTGGCTGTACTCGTTCTTTGTATTGCTCATCTCTCTTTACTGTGATTTTATAGAGCACATTGTGAAATATTTTGCTGTAAAACTGCATTAGTGCACTACCGGCTGCATTAATTCAGTGACTAGTCTGTATGTCTGCCTGCCTGCCTGCCTCTCCTTTTTGGGGGGTTTGGGTACTCCAAAATCACAGCAAAATTACAACAACAAGTTTTTTCCCGGCCACACGTCTTTGCCGGTCGACCGAATCGCACCACGCAGCGCAGGGGGGCCCTGAAAATTTGTCTAGCCCGGGGGGCCCTTGGGAGGGTTAAACGTTATTCATAGTCTAATATTTTCGGTGGTGAGGTGACCACCGAACTACAACATGACGTGAGCAGCGGTGAAGAGCAAACCACCGCTCTCCCGAGCCCTTAATTACTTGCGCAAGCAGAGCGCGCAAGTACTAGTTTCGCCCAGGACGATGCGTATGCACCGTCCCAGCAAATTACGTAATGACTACTTGTGCCTGATACGGCAGTGTTGCCAGACTACATACATGTATACATAGGAGCGTTACCTCTAATCCTCCCGACACTAAAACATATCGTCATTACGTCACCATCGAAAACCAATTACACTCTGGCATTGGGACCTTTAATCCACATCTTTATTACGTCATCATTGAGAGCTAGTCATCATTGAGAGCTAGCATATGACGCCAGTTATACCCTGACGTCATATGCTGGGACGGTGCATACGCATCAAAAGTAACCACAGTATACCACTAATCAATTTACAAATTACATATACATATACATAGAGGCATTTCCTGTAATCCGCCCGACATTGATCGAGATATACGTCACCATCGAAGGCATTGGGTCCTTTAATCCACATCTTTATTATGTCATCATTGAGAGCTAGTCATCATTGGCCCCATTTACATGCAGAAATGCATTCGGAATGAATGGATTCATTCCAGTCATCAGAATAAAAATGCTCATGTAAACACCTCAATTGGAATAGAATATCCCGTTCCGAATGAATTTTCATTCCGGTCTGGAGGGGTGGTATATACCGTTTGAATCGGTATAGATCACCATATAAACATGTTATTCCGAATGCTACTGGGAGTTTGGAATACATGTATTATTTTACACATGTCTGCCCTTAGTAGACTATAGTGCTTTATGCCCATGTCCAAGCAGAGATGGCCATTTGGAGACATTTTAGAAGATTTATGATTCATGTTGTTCATTGTAATCATTCTAATATGATTGCAAACACGTTCACAAAATGTTTAAGTTGTTTCCTAAAATAGCTGATCTTCAAGCCCACAACAAGTCAACAACCTTTGATGGATCCAATGGAGGCTCATCATGGACATATAGGTGGAGAAATAGAAATCACACTTGTGTGAAGTGAGGGGCGCCTGGTAAATGTTCCCCTACAGTTTTGGATGCTGGGGTTCAAGTGAAGTGTTTCCTCCAGCAGGTGGCAGTAAAGGGTCAACAGCTCCAGGTCCTCAGTGAGTAAATTGTAGTAAAAGTAAACAGTGTAAAGTTTGGTGGCAGCGACTCACTCTCTCTAGTCTGTAGTAAACCTTTCAACAGCACGTTTTACACAAACACTGACAACTTCAACATTGGTGAGTTCTGCATTTAGTTAGTTTTACACAAACACGGACAACTTCAACATTGGTGAGTTCTGCATTTAGTTCATGATTTATCCTAACAAGGAAACCTTTAGTCAGTCACTCTGTTTAATAGTTTATTAGTAGGCCTACGTGTGTGTGTGTATTAAACTACGTTAAACTCGCCAACATTGCAGCTTGAATTATCTTCTCTCAATCTGCAAAGCATTTGTTTCATAAAAATCCACCGTAGAAATGTTACTTTATTTATTGTGCTTAAGTTTGGAAGTGCTCGTCGAAATCACTGAACGGCCCTGTTGTACCACCTGTTTAGAATTGCACATAATGAAGGAGGCAGAAGGCAAAAACGAGCGCTTCCAAACTCCAACACTTAAATGAAATAATCACCTGCACCAACACTTAGAAGAATCACCTGCAAATAATTTCTTGACAGAAAGTAGCTCATAACATTTCTATGGTGTTTTTTTTAATGAAATAAACGCTTTGCAGAATCAAGCCTGCCCTACAGCTGCGGAAATTTCAATTTGATCAAATATGGGCTGTTAATGGAGGGTATTGCAACTCTAGATTCATCCCATTATATATACAATACAAATCATCCCACATAATCTAGTGTTGCAAATTGCGGATAAGTGAAGAGAGACAGACAGTCTACATTTTATATCCTGACCCATAAAGCCCAGTCGTGGCCTACCTTTTGTTTTTAAGGCTACTTTCATCATCTTATGATGTTATATTGTTTTCTACATGTGCACATAAAGTCTGCACATACTTTGACTGCCCTGGTAGTTATTAATTAACAGAGAATTAAAGTCGTGTGTGTGTGTGTGTGTGTGTGTGTGTGTGTGTGTGTGTGTGTGTGTGTGTGTGTGTGTGTGTGTGTGTGTGTGTGTGTGTGTGTGTGTGTGAGTGTGAGTGAGTGAGTGAGTGAGTGAGTGAGTGAGTGAGTGAGTGAGTGAGTGAGTGAGTGAGTGAGTGAGTGAGTGAGTGAGTGAGTGAGTGAGTGAGTGAGTGAGTGAGTGATAAGAGAGAACTGAGACTGATATCCAGTATGTGTACAAAGTTCCATTGATCCAGTGGTGCCAGAGGTTAGCTTCTCAGAGACACACAGACAGACAAACGGCCAAGGCTAAACATTATTAATATAGTTGCATCAATTTCTTTTCCCCCCCACTTTTATTCTCAGTGTGAAGAAATGGCGTCTGCCAGCAGTCTCCTGTCTGAAGAGCAGTTCCTGTGTTCTATCTGTCTGGACTGATCCAATCACCACTCCATGTGGACACAACTACTGCAACACCTGCATCACACATTACTGGGACACTAAGGATGTGTGTCAGTGTCCACTGTGTGACGAACCCTTCAATAAGAGACCAAAATTCTCTGTTAACAAAGCCTTCTCTGAGATGGCTGATCAGTTCAGGAAGTCAAAGCAGCAGAGACAAACTTCCAGCACAAACCCAGAACCTGCTGAACCAGATGAAGTCTCCTGTGACGTCTGTACTGAGACCAAACTCAAAGCCCTGAAGTCCTGCTTGGTGTGTCTGACCTCCTACTGTGACACTCACCTGGAGCCTCATCACAGAGTCTTAGGGCTAAAACGACACAAACTAATCAACCCTGTGAAGAACCTGGAAGACATTCTGTGTAAGAAACATGACAGACCTCTGGAGCTTTTCTGTAAGACTGACCTCATGTGTGTTTGTCAGTTCTGCACTGAGTCAGACCACAAGTTACATCAGATTGTATCTCTGGAAGAGGCATTTGAAGGAAAGAAGACTGAAGTTCAGCAGATGGTACAGGAGAGACAACAGAAGATTCAGGAGGTCCAACACTCAGTAGAGCTCAGTAAGAAAGATGCAGACAGAGAGATAGCCGACAGTGTGCAGGTCTTCACTGCTCTGATCAGCTGTATTGAGAGAAACCAGGCTGAGCTCATTGATGTGATTGAAGAGAAGCAGAAAACAACAGAGAAACAGGCTGAAGGCTTCATCAAAGATCTGCAACTGGAAATCACAGAGTTAGAGAAGAGAAGGTCTGAGCTGAAGCAGCTCTCACACACTGAAGACCACCTCCACCTCCTCCAGAACCTCATCAACACCCCTCCACCCACCAAGGACTGGACAAAGGTCAATGTCCCTTATTCTTCATATGTGGGGACTGTGAGGACAGCTGTGTCTCAGATGGAGAAGACACTCAGTCAAGAGATGGAGAAGCTGTGTGATGCTGAGCTGAGGAGGATCCAGACATATGCCGTGGATGTAACTCTGGACCCTGATATAGCACACTGTGACCTCATCCTGTCAGGGGATGGAAAACAAGTGAGTCTTGGAAAAGTAAAGAAGAATGTCCCAGACAACACAGAGAGATTCTCTCCATGTGTCAGTGTCTTAGGAAAACAAAGCTTCTCCTCAGGAAGGTCCTACTATGAGGTTCAGGTTGGAGGGAAGACTGGCTGGACTTTAGGAGTGGCCAGAGAGTCCATCAACAGGAAAGGTGTAAACACGATGAGTCCCAACAATGGTTACTGGACTATATGGTTGAGGAATGGAAATGAGTACATGGCTAAAGCTTCCCCTGCTGTCGTCCTCCATGTAAGAGAGAAGGTCCAGAAAGTGGGAGTGTTTGTGGATTATGAGGAGGGTCTGGTCTCCTTTTATGATGTGGAGACCAGAGTTCACCTCTACTCTTTCACTGGCTGCTCCTTCACTGAGAAACTATATCCATTATTCAGTCCATGTTTTAATAATGATGGTAAAAACTCTGCTCCTCTGATCATCTCTCCTGTCAATCATACAGATTAGACTGATCCTCAGCTTGACATGAAAAGGTTAGTTTTAATTTAAGAAACAAATGTGTGTTTATATAGAAGGGTTCATTAACAGGTTTATTGTCCTAATGAGGAGATTGATGTGAACTCTATTATTATCAGTCAACCTATTGAACTCTATTATCAGTCAACCTATTGAACTCTATTATCAGTCAACCTATTGAACTCTACACCTGTATTTTATTGAAACACAAATTACAGTCAAAGATCCTGATTGAGTGTTTCATTTGAGTATTTAGCTGAAATCCCTGTCTGTGAGACTTCAGCATTCAGGTTTCAGTTCAACTTTACATTTTTGTTAATTAATGTGCAGGATTAATATCGTCAGTGTTGTAATAATATTACTATAGAACATTTAATTAAATAGGATGTAATAATATTACTATAGAACATTTAATTAAATAGGATGTAATAATATTACTATAGAACATTTAATTAAATAGGATGTAATAATATTACTATAGAACATTTAATTAAATAGGATGTAATAATATGACTATAGAACATTTAATTAAATAGTAAAGCTAATATTCTTCAAGGTAGCATCATTCCCAAGTAGGCCGGATGTCCCACGGACACAGGTCTAGTCTTATTATAGACGATGGAAATTATTGTTCTTCAAAAGAAATCGACTGTTGTAATTAATTATGTGCACATTCTTTTCTCAGTGCAGAGTTACTGATTAAGTTTAGGTGATTGTTGGTGTTTGGGTTTAATGGGTTATGTCACATTGATCAATGTATATTATGGAGTTCATCTAACGAGGAATTGTGCCACATTGTTTTCGCATGTCTTTGATTTGCTACAGAAGAGTTCTGTGTTTGAAACAATAACTATTATCTGGTGGTTTTACAATAAATATTCATGGAGCATTATCCTGTGTGCAGACTCTATTCATGTTAGATATAACATGCTAGATATAACTGGCTCATTTCAACAATAGTGATCCTGCTAATAGACTTGAATAAACTGTAAATCATGTCACTTGACACATCTATCTATAAATGACACATCCAGACACCAATTAGCCCATAAGACATGGAACGCACCTGTGTTGCCTTAGCTTTTGTTTTAACCACTTTTACCATTAGGGCCTATTATAAACTTTAGTGTCACTGTGTCAAGTTTGAGAACAGTTAACTTTGCAGAGGCAGACTTTCTGTCTTGTTGGCATCTCAGCTCTGTGTAGTTAACAAATCACCTTTAAATCACAGTAATATATTCAATTATCTACCAAATCACAGTAATATCACCAGAAATACATTTAATTATCTACCAAATCACAGTAATATCATCAGAAATACATATTGCACACATCAATAACCAGGTCCAGACAGTCAGAATGACAGAAAGACGGAGGAGAGAGAGGACGAAATGCCGTCAGTCCGCTGTTCAGTAATCACACCTTAGACTCAGTATACCTCTCTCTCTCTCTCTCTCCCTCTCTCTCTCTCTCTCAAAAATAACGAGCGACCCCTACTGCGGAATGAAATGATGGGATTTCAAAGTATCGTCTTTCGTCTGTAATGTTTGTATTGTTGAGACAGTCACAATGAATGAACTGCCTATATTGTATGTGTCCAACAGATGGCGTAGTTTCACGTGAATTAACATGTATCATGTCTTATATCACATCTCCATGTAAACAATCATTCGGAATGACCATTTCCCATGTAAACTCGCAGCAAAAAACATTACTTCCGAAGTATTTTATTCGGAAGTATTTATTCGGAATGATCAGCCTGCATGTAACTGCGGCCACTGTGTATTATATTCTCTGGGTGTAATTCCCAGAGTGGCTCTGTTTCCGGGCCTTAGTGCCCAGGTCACATATGCATGTAGCCTACTATGTAAACTCTTAATTTCCATTTTCCATCCATTCAGTTGCCAAAAAACAAACCTTTTTCTTTTCTTTTTTTGAGTGGTGCAAACCACTCCAACAACCAGCTTTGTCTGTATCTATGTTTGTATGTGTGTACCTGTACGTGTGTGTACCTGTACGTGGGACCCAAAAAAATTAGCATGGTTACTATGGTCACTGACATTACGTCAGACCACAGCTGATCAGGCTATATAAGACCCTGCACCACTCAGTTCACAAGGGTGTGATTTTTTTAAAATAATCTGGGGACCCCCCAAAATTTGGCTAGCCCCCCCCCCCCCCCCACACACACACACACACACACACACGTTGAGAACCCCTGGGTTAATTCATTGATAAGGTTATCAATTCATTAATTAATCGATAATTTACATCCCTAGCTGATACTCATTGCACCGCATTGTCATACCGTATACAATGCGGTGCACGATGGAATCGTCCAGACCCCCTGGGCACGTTTCTTGGGCTCTGGTTGTTCCGAGGACCCCCAGAGACCCCCACATGGTAACTTTCTCATTTTTCTACCGTTTCGGACGTGGGGCGGCTCGCCAGAACCGGGCCGACACCCTGGCTGGTCCTGTGGGTCTGGAACTTCCGGGGACCCCCACACGGTGTTGCACCACTCACTTCACACGGGTGTGATTTTTACTTACCTGTTGTCCATTCCTGTGTATTATTACATACGTACTGTGTAAACTTAAGGATATCAACAGCATCAACTGCCATATGAGAACAGATTCCACCGTTGCATAGAAGAAGCTGAGTTTGAATTGTCGGGAGATTGGAGTTCCATACACTGGTGATGGTGATACTATTAATTAATTACCTCATTTGTTTAATGTTGTTTAATCATATGTGAAATTTATGCTCTTTTCTTTCTTTAGTTTCACAAAGAACGTCTATATAAAGTTGTGTCAAGATCAACTCCTCTCTGACTGCTTTTTTTGACCTCAATCAATCGGTGAAAGTTCCTGGATATTTTCGGTAGAATTAATGATGTCAACTTTCACTTCAATGGCTACCGGTGAACATCAACAAGGTCAACAGCCTCCAACCTTGGAAGAGACGAGGACAACAAGAGATGCAACCATCATCATCTCTCCACCTCCATCACCTCAAGTCCAGGATGAGCCACTGGCTGAATATGCAGAAACCTTCACTTCAGAGGAGACTCCACCATCTGACAGACGTAAATGCTGCTTCAGGTTTGTAACAGATTACATCTATCATGAATCTTTAGTTATATATGAATTATATCGACAACATATATATATTTCAATGTGTGGGGACGAAGAAGACGATGAAGTGCTGCTGATCTTAAGACCCTTACCATCCGTTTTATGGAGAAACATTTTTCAAATCTTCATACCTCCAGTTGCTCTTTAACACGCCCCTCACTTAACACGAGTATGATTTTTTATGTTAGACATTGAGGGAAATTAAAATTCTCAGACTTTAAAAAAAGAGAAACAAAATCACACCCGTGTGAAGTGAGGGGTGCTCTTATCATCGTACATCTTCAAGGTTCAAGGTTCACTTTTTGTCATTTCACAAAATCGTACTCAGGACCAGCAGTATATAAAACCTACAGAAGTAGGAACCATTATGATAGTGGTGTATTTTGGAGTGGTGCTCCTTACGGAGCTATGTGTGTGGGTGCCTGCCTGGCTGGGTGGGTATGAGCACGAAAATAGCATGGTTGTTTTTCACCACCTGGTGCGCAACCTAACACACACACAAACACACACGCACATAATAACTGTATATATGATGATTTCACGTGTGCCAGTACAGTACAGTGAGAGTACAGTACACTGTACTGTCACCTCTAGCCTGGCTAATAAGCCAGACTCAAATCACACTGTCGTGTGGTATTTGAGTCTGGAGATGAGAACGTCGCTGTACCAAAGCCCGCCCATATTGCATACCGTGTCCCGATTGGCCACACCAGTTCTCTGGTGTAGGAAATGGGCGTACAATTGAGCCTCTCCAGACCGTAATCCGCCGGCAGGCATTTTTTTTTGCCAACGGCTGATTCGGTCTGGCTTATTAGCCAGGCTAGGTCACCTCACCACCGAAAATCCAGACTGAATAGGCCTTGAGTTGTGTGGAAGCGGGCTGTGACTCATGAACAATCATGTCTAGTGGTGATGGTGATGCCCGGCCACAACATGGTAGGATCCTGAAAAGGGAAAAAAATAATTGTGAAACATACAGCTAAAGGCTTAGAAATGTTGGTTGAATCCACACATGAAAAATATATATTTAGAACGTTCCAAGACAGAGGGAGGGTTAGAATTACCAAACTTCTTAAGGCTCATTCATAGTCTGGATTTTCGGTGGTGAGGTGACCACCGAACTACAACATGACGTCACGAGCCGCGGTGAAGAGCAAACCACAGCCATCAACGTTATTTCAGCTCCGGTGGTCACCTCGCCACTGAAAATCCAGACTATGAATGAGCCTTTATACTACTATTGGGCAGCAAACAAATTTCCCTATTGGTTCAATACTTTCTCCAAGAGAGACGGCCCAATTTGGTCACATGGAGATCCAGAACGAGGTTCCAATCTCCCCATATTTAGCTGCTGTCAACCCAACTCCCCCTAAATACATTAAAAACCCAATAGTGAAAAATTCGATCCGAATCTGGAACCAATTTAGAACCCACTTCAGCCTTAGAGAATCCAGCATCCTCCTTCCCTTAACACATAATCATCTTTTTCTACCTTCACAAATTGACCCCGCATTCAAGATATATGGCACAGGAACGGTCTTTTTCAGATCTAATCGTTAACAACACTTTTGTCACATTCAATCATATATACAATAACAATAATATCCCAAGATCACACTTTTTCAGATACCTTCAAATTCGTAGCTTTGCCAACAGACAGTTTCCTTCTTTTCCTAATTTCCCTCCAAATGACCCATTACTTTATATATTGAGACTCAACCCACATAAAAAAGGCCTAATTTCCAAAACATCTCAGCAATACACCATATTGAGCCTATTTCTTGGACAAGAATTAAATTGGCCTGGGAAGAGGACATTGGAGAAGGAATTTCGGAACAGACATGGACAGACAGTATAGCACATATCCACACTCCATCATTCTTTAATTGAATTTAATACAGTTCAAAGTGTTTCATCGTCTTCACTTTTCCAATACTATATTAGCCAGAATCTATCCATGGATCAGTCCCAACTGCCCCAGGTGCTCTCAAAGTCCAGCTACATTAGGCCACATGTTTTGGAGTTGTCACGACCTACATCCTTTCTAGAGTCAGATTTTCTCCACGTTTTCAACCATTTGTGGGAAACAATTTGAACCCACCCTACTACGGCCATATTTGGAGTGGTAAAGACAGAGGAAGGATTATCTGTACATCACAAGAAAGCATTCGCCTTTGCCTCACTTTTAGCTCGTCGTCTCATCTTGTTAAATTGGAAAGTGAATAAACCCCCCCTCCTTTAAACAATGGATCAAGGAAGTGATGTTTTCATTGAAGTTAGAAAAGATCTGTTACCGGAGCCAGGGAGAAATTCGACACAACCTGGTCCCCCTTTATAAGATACGTAGAAATACTAGAAACCCACACTATTACCTAAAACACTAATTAACTAGGTGCTTGGGTGAAAAGGGGTACACATACACGTGTTTGTTTGTGTATACATGTATGCGCATGCACTCATATACAACTAAAATAATGTAAAAAGTGTATGTATGTATGTATGTATGTATGTATGTATGTATGTATGTATGTATGTATGTATGTATGTATGTATGTATGTATGTAAGATAAAAGCACAGCACAAAAAACAAAACAACCCCCCCCCCCCAAAAAATAAAATGATTAAAAACAAAAACAAACAAAACAATATGTATAAGTATGCACAGTGCACGTAAAATCACCTGTCCTTTTGCCACCCAATCTCTCGGAGGCCCGACCATGTCACGACCAAACCATATTGTACTGCAATTCATTAAGATTGTTGTTGTTGTTGTTTTTTTCTTTTCGTTGTTGTGTTTTGTTTTTGTTTTCTTTGTCTACTTTATTGTTTATTTTTCTGTATTCTTTTATACATTCAAACACTGGCCAATGTGATGTCGAATTAGGTCACTCGCAATATACATTTGTGAATGTGTACTGGCAACAAGACATTGCCCACAGATGGACAGATCTTGGAAGGGGTGGGGGGAGGGCAATCTAAAAAAAAGGCACAGAAATGTAAAAATAAATGTAATGTTGACTATGTTGACTTTACTGTTGAATGTCATTAAGTGCTATTCAATAAACAGAACTTAAAAAAAATGAAAAATATCAAATGTCAAGAGGAATGGCAGTTAAAAGGGCTGCTAAATTAAGAGGAACATTGCTGTCAAATGACAATGTAGGAGCTGTGAAATGTCATTTAGATGAAATGATTCATGTGTGTGGTGAAGCAAGAGCAGATCATTCATCATGGGTGGTTTTGCCATTGCCTGAAGAGGAGATTGAGAGGCAAAATCAATGGTTTAACTTTCAACCAAATATTGATATTCTGGAGGGTTTCATTAAAGATGTAATCAGTGACGGATCAACCCCTCTCAAGGCCCTGGCGCTTCACCAAATCAAAAGGCCCTACAGATTCAGCCAATTAATTAATTAATTAATTAACATTCATGCATGCCTTTCGCCGTTTAGCGCATATCCACTACTGCCTGCGCTGCCCGCTGACACACAAGACACAGCCGCACTGGGCACAGCCTTTCCAACTTCAGTCTCTGCTAAACTATTATGTAAGGACTAGGAGATTACTTTATGGTTATTAATACAGTCATTAACAAGAAACATGCAGTAGCATGTTTTGTCTAAATTGTCTTTGTGGCCAACAAATGTAGCTACATTTGCAAACAATGCTGTTGACCATGTTGTTACATGGTCCATATAACATGTGTGCACCAACAGACAATGCCAATATGCTATATTAATATTAGAACGTTTTAAAGACAGATTAATTATTGACGACAATGCAACCAAGTTGTGGGTGCAACGTCACTGAAAACTTTCATAATAGCAAATTAGCAATTACATTAATTTACTCACGAGTGCTGAAATCGTGAAATGGAGGATGTAAGAACACACTTTTGTTGCATTAGAGCAGGGTAAATATGAAGTTTTGCGCCAAGGTTTTGTGTTTATATTCCTCTTACATAGGCTGTAGGCTATGATATTGTCGCAACAACACGAACACACGTTGGTCGGTCTGAGAGAGGGGGCCTTCCTGAGCGAGGGGGCTTCTGACGGCGTCACTTACTCGCTTCCCCTCTGTCGGAGGAGGAAGCGACGCGCAGCCGTCGGGAACCCACCCAAGCCCCCCCCTTGCTGCTAGTATCAGGCTGCTACAGAAACTGTCAGACGAGAAGACCAAAAACACTAGCGGGGGTTCCTGTGTTGCGTTCTATTTTTCGACAGAAGCAACAGTTGTACCTATAGTCTCGTACCGGGCCCTGCAAGCTTCGGGCCCTGGCGCTTAAGCTCCACCTAGTTCCATTGTTAGTCCGGCTCTGGATGTAATGAGTCTCAAATGCATATCACTGTTGAAAATGAACCACCAATACACATCTCTGAAAGTGAAAACCAGAGCACTGTCAATTCTGATGATGTTGGACTCCATGACAGTGTGTTAAATGTTTCTAAATAAAAATCCACACGCAAATCAACAGCATCCAAAGCATCTTCATCAACATCATCTGCTCCCATTATTGCTCAGGCTGAAAAGGCTGCTCTGATGGAACAGATGGCTGCCTTGGATAGAAAACCTCTTGAAACACAGCTAAGACGGCAACAGGAACAACTCCGAATGCAAAAGGAGAAACTGGAAATTGAGACTAAGATGGCAGCAGTCAATGCAAAGTATCAATGTACTGGAAACAATGGGATCAATAAATGGTTCAAAAGTATCAAATGGAACAAACTCAGATTTGCAGAAAGGAGCTGCTGCTAGCTACTCAAAAGGAAATTACTACATTAGATCCAAACACATACTTACCTGCTCAAGCCCAACAAAAAGGTAAAGTGTTAATGGAAACAAAGCATCCCTCCCAGCCACAGTTTGTGAGGGCAAAGGGAAAGACAAAGCTCATCATACAACTCCAGCCATGCAATATTCTCTCCCCAGGCAAACTCCACTATTGCAATACTTTCTCTCCCCAGGCAAACTCCACTATTGCAATACTTTCTCTCCCCAGGCAAAACGGGCAAACTGAAAACGTACCAAATCAAACGGACACGTTCATGTTAACAAAGGTGGTCAAGGCCATGTCATTCACACTACACACCCTGCAGGTGACATTTGCAATGTGCTACAAAGACAGAATGATATAACGGCTTTGCTGGTTAAACAAAATCTGTATTCAACTTTACCCCCCAGAGACATTCCAGTTTATGATGGTGATCCATTACAATATGACATGTTTATGAGGGCATTTGAGAGTGGAGTGGAGAAGAAGACATATAATGATGACTGTTTACACTATTTGGAGCAATACACAAGTGGGCATCCAAAGAACCAAACAAACTGTATTGTAAAAGAAAAAGAAGAATAAAATGTATGTGTAAGAGAAATAATAATAATAAATGTTTTTTGGTCATTAAATGACAAAATAAATATATGTATTATTATTATTATTATTATTATTATTATGTACTGTATATTCACAACACGGTTTTAAAAAAAGTGAAACAAATATCGTGATTGGAATCGTATCGTGCAGTGCTATTTCATGGCTCACTGGGATATTCAATTAGCCAAATATATTGAGCAAGCAAAACTTGAAATGATAACCATTCAACTGCCAAATGTTGGTGATTTAAAAAATTTGAGTTGCCTATAAGTGAACCTAACGATAAAGATCCTATCCTATCCTCTAAGTCTAAATGTTATGATTAATTGAAAACGGTGGACCCTCTTGTAAACAAGTGTAATGCTTTACGGTGTTGTCCACTCACAGTTAAAGGACCACTTCACCACTTTTCAATGAATTCTTCATATAGTAGGTCCTCACAAATAATCATGAAAAAAAAAAAATTCTACTCAGTCTGTGTCTCATAGGAGGGCTGTGGGCAGTTCAGAAACCGTATACCAGTGACATCATCGATGGGGAATACAAGCTAATAGAAACTGCAGGCTTACTAGTCCTGAAAAGTTGCAATACGAAAATGGAAGCCATCATTCTCACGATAATGAAAACATTTTTGTAAAGAAATCTTGTTTAAAAAAAGATCTGCCTAATGATGATGTCACTGGAAGACGGTTTCGAAACTGCCCACAGCCCTCCTATCATTTATCATGATTATTAGTGAGGACCTATTATATGAAGATAGGTTGAAAAGTGGTGAAGTGGTCCTTTAACAGTTTTTGTATTGAGTTGTGCTTGAAATGTACTGTAATTCTGCAAACTGTTAATAAATACTTCAATAAATCAATCAATCAATCAATCCAAGACCATGCATGCAGTCAATTCAAACCTCTTCAAACAGCTGTGGTTAAACAGAACGCTGATCCTCCGTTCATTTCTCCCATGCTCAGTCCATTTCCTACTCCTTCCCTTCCTCCTGTGCCCTTTTCACTGCCTTTCGTCTCTCCTCCGATCTCTCTGTCAGACTCACAGTTAGTGTTATTGGCCCGCATTAGACCTTCATCAAACGCATCCTCATCGATGTACAACAGAGGCGCCTCCTGCTCCCATATCTTCACCTCCTTGGAACCTTCCTCCCCCACTGGCGACCGAGGGCCTCCTCCCTCTCCCCTCTCGCCCTCTGTGGCGAAGGTGCTCAGCACCACCGCCTCCTCGTCTCTCACTGCCTCCTCCGCCGTACCTGCCTCCCGCCCGCCATCGCACTCTTCCCCGCGTAGTTTGACTGGCCCCGCCCAGGCCTCGTCACCCTCTCCTCTACCTTTGCTCTTCCTCGTCCACTTGCCACTCCGGCCGCTGAAACCCAACTGCTTGGACTGGCCCCGCCTCCTACGCTTGACGAACAGACAGATGCAGATGACTCCGCCCACACACATCACCCCGATCAAGAGCGCCACGATCACGATCCAGATCACTGGGTGTCCTATACGGACTGGAGGTGGGGATGCCGTGGATGGTGGGGGGCTGATGGTGGTGTCCGTCAAGATAGGACCCCCATGGGACGTTTTCAAAGGGGTGGTTGGTGAGAGTTGTGAAGGCGCACTGGTGATGCTAGGTGTGAGGGACTTGACTGCATCATCATCATCATCAACAGCAACAGTGGTGGCAAGATCAGAGTCTGGTGGAATGGATGCAGTTTGGGGGACGGTGAATGCTGGCAATGTTGTAGTGGTGGTGGTCAGTGCATCTGTCGGGGCATCTGTGGTTACGAGAGCAGTTTCTGACACGGTCATGGTCAGTACATCGGCCGAACCCTCCATGGTTATGAGAGCCTCTTCTGGCACGGCCGTCGTCAGTGTATTGGCCAGTGTAGCTGTAGGAGCTTCACTGTCAGACTCAATTGTGTCCACAGTCGAATAAGTTGTTACATCTGACGGATCTGTCACAGCAGTGTCTTCAGTTACGGCAGTGTCTTGAGTTACATCTGCTGTAGGTTGTCCTACATCTGTGGTGCCATCCATGGATGTAGGGAACCCTGGTGTTGTGACATCCTCTGGCTCGTCCTCGAGTCCATTCTGCGCAGGTGGACTCGTTATTCGGTTGATGTAAGTGACATTCTTGGGTTTTTCTGTTGTCTCAGCACCCTGATCAGGTGGACTCGTTATTCGGTTGATGTAAGTGACATTCTTGGGTTTTTCTGTTGTCTCAGCACCCTGATCAGGTGGACTCGTTATTCGGTTGATGTAAGTGACATTCTTGGGTTTTACTGTTGTCTCAGCACCCTGATCAGGTGGACTCGTTATTCGGTTGATGTAAGTAGTTTCCACTGGTGTATCATCATGTATGACATCTCCCGGCGAGAACGTCTCTTGGGCATGTAGAAAGGTCAGAGAGAGAGACAGTGACAAGAATAGAACCAGACTGCCGTGAATTGACCGGAACAGAGCCATGTTAGGTGATGGCATGGTTTGGTGGTGACGTTATCCAGAGAGGTCGTGGGTCAGAGAGTTCAGTTCACTCAGAGGATCTCAGTTATTTTGTTCTTGAAGTGTCAATGAAATGATGACTTGTATCAGAGCTGAGACGAGTCACAGCATCCTTCATCGGGTCTGTCCTTTTTTTCTGTGACGAGCCAAACCGTCACTTTGTGAGTTTGGAACGTTTTGTTCCAGTACCTCTTCGACGATTACTGCGGTGTTTGGTGGCGGAAGAGACACAACCCTTTGCTTCCTGTTTCTTTTCAGTTCTTGAGCTCACTGCTGGATATTTCAACAGTCGTGTGGGAAGCTGCAGCATCGATGAACTGGACAGCGAGAGAAATTAACAAATTGATTAAAGACAGACTGAACAATAATGAGAAGAGTTATACATTTAAGGCGCTCCTCTATCAAACACTCCACCCATTATTTTGTTCACTTTCTTTGTATAAATTTGAGGAAGTGAACAGCTGCTGTTTATTTGTTGTTGTTTAACATTGAAATGTAAATGGTGATAATAATGTGAAAAACAAAGCATAAATAACAGTTGAGAATATATTGAACGCAAACAGCCCAAAACCTGTAGAAATGTGCATGTTGACATGTCAACAAACTAACCTGAACTTTCTAAAAATGTCCTTTACTGTATTGTGTACCATAAAATGTATACAGACCTCAGTCTCAAATGCATGAATACTAAAAGTAAATATAACTCAATTCAAGTCCAAACCAATAGTGCACTTATACTCACATGGGTGGTGTGATGGAGACGAATCCCTTTTAAGACCCAAGTCACACTTTGTGCATGTGCTGACGTGCCTTGCACTAATTCACATACAAAACATTATTCCTTTCCTCTTTTTTCTTCATCTCTCTCTCTCTCTCTCTCTCTCTCTTTCTCTCTTTCTCTCTCTCTCTCTCTCTCTCTCTCTCTCTCTCTCTCTTCTCTCTCTCTCTCTCTCTCTCTCTCTCTCTCTCTCTCTCTCTCTCTCTCTCTCTCTCTCTCTCTCTCTCTCTCTCTCTCTCTCTCTCTCTCTCTCTCTCTCTCTAGCTACTGTCCTAAGTGATTTGGGTACTGCTGAGATAGGTGGAGCTGGATATTTGCCCAGACACCCTGTTTTGTTCATGCCGTCATGTTGCTGTACTTTCTGCAGAGAAAAAAAGGAGAAGTTTGTTCTACAACAGGAAGCTGACATGTATTCTGATTTTGTGTGGGAGTTGTATACAGACAAATCTGCAAAGAAGACATCACACTTTCAATTATTTTGCGGAAAGGTCCTAATCACTTAGATTAGATACAATCAATAACTTGATGGTTTTCAACCAGTGGTCCGGGGACCACCAGTGGTCCTTGAGGGGGTTCCAGGTGGTCCCCAGCTAAATGATAGATAGATAACAAACCGATGATTGTATTGAACCTACAGCTGATTATAGTGAAGAATGGGATCAGTTATTCTCCACCGTTCTTCATGTATTCACCACAGTATTAACAGTATTAACCACAGGACCGTTAGCGACCCTATACTGTAGGTACAGCATGTCATAATAGGGACCCCCCTTCAGGACCCCGGGCAATATAGTATAGTGTTTATTTAAGTGGTTAAAAGAGGAAGAGGTTGTCACAAGCCAGATAGATGTAAAGGGTTTCACTATCTAATGGATACCTCCTCACCAGAGTGAATTTGTACCAGTTTAATGAATGACCTTTGACCATTTACAGTACACATTACTTCTACCGGTATTCTATCATTTTCAGTTCTACTTTTAACGCAATGAAAACATAATATTCTTTTGAACCGACTTGGACTATGGCCTTAGTTGCACCTTTATTGAAGGCATATTCTCTTGAAGAGGGTTATCTGAGATACACGCACGCACGCGCGCACGCGCGCACACAAGCATGCACGCACACACACACACACACACACACACACACACACACACACACACACACACACACACACACACACACACACACACACACACACACACACACACACACACACACACACACACACACACACACAGTTTTTTTGTAACTGTGTAGAAGATTCTAATCTACAGTGTGGCCTACTTTTTTATGTTGTGGTTTATGCAAGCTCTTTGCAGATTAACCAGTAATGCTTAATATATTCTCTGTAAATGGTAAATGGTAAATGGTGCATTTACATTTCTGTTGTACGAGGTTGTCGGTTGTCGCACACACCGGAAATAGCAGATGTACTGTGTACTGTCTCAGACCTTAGCTAAGTTATCTGTACATCTGGAACAAAACTCTAGGCTGCCAACAATGGCAATCAAAAAAGTATTCCAAGTGCCATTTAGAATTTTACATATTGCACATGATGATCTGCTGCTCTTTATAGGCATAAAGTTGAACATTTTGAGGGGCGCTAGCCCTTCCTATGCCCAGCTTTCCGGATTTGTGTAAACCCAAACATTGGCTTGTGATTGGACGCAAATTGTGATTGGCCAGATTGAGATGATGTATGATGATAAAGAGCACCCCTCACTTCATACGGGTGTGATTTTTATTTATTTATATCTTCTATGTGGGAGACTAATGGGAGAACAAATGATTAGAACTAATAACTTAATTATAACCCCAGGCATGTTCCAGAATGCAACTACCCATTGCTGTTGATGATTCTGGAATAAAAACAATTCTATCTAAATGCAATTCCTTTTGACATGACTCTTGACTAGCAAAGTTGGTGAAAATTCTACTTCATGATAACCTTTTTTCACAAACGGGCAGGCTGACAGACGGGGTGAAAAACCACCTTTGCAGAGATCATACAGTTTTCTAAAACCACAAACACTGCAATTTGCAGTTTATAATGAATCCACACCATCAACATTTAATGAACATTTATTTACAATCACATTTACTTGAAGATATCTGAAGAATCATGAATGAACAAAAGTTCCCAAAGCTACATGGGACCCAATGCCTCCCTGTTTGGCACTCAGCATCAATGGTTGGATTTTGGCTAAGTCTGCTATAGCATCATGTCCAGGGGGTGTACTTGTACATCAAGCTGCCTCATGCTAGAAGATAGGTCATATGGCTCAGCAATGCTTACTTACTTACTATTACAAATTATGTTCTATGAAACTGGTATGTGGCATACTGTACCACAAATTAGCAATTGGTTAGGCAATACAGTAGTGTGAAACCCTCTTGTTCTGCTAATATATAAATGTGTGTCTGTTTTATCTTACATAATGTCAATTCCCTTTCCCACCTCCCACAACCACATACTGTATACATCAACTTTTCATAGGTTAATCATGTTTGGTTTTGAGGTTCTTCTGGAAAAGCTCTTCCATTTGCATACCAAAATTCTGTTATGTCTTTTTGTGTCACATTTGGCCACAGGTTCCCTTCCTCCCTCTCCTTTCTGTCCTCCTTCCTCCTGTTGCTCCTGGGCTCCTCGGTCTGTCTTGGCCTTTCTGCTGCTGAACTCTCTTGCCCCACCATGGTGCTGTTGGCATACCAGAACTCCACCTGCTCTTCTACAGACGACTTATGAGCCACCCACAGGTTCTGCAAGTCGTCTCCTAGTTTCACTGCCTGTCGGGGTTGTTCTCCACCCCTCCAGCTGTCCCTCTTTCGCTGCGCTGACAGACGTACCCCAAGCCAGATAGTCAAGCCCAGGAAGAGAGCCACTGTCACTCCCAGCACCCACAGGGTAATGAAACAGACCAGTTTAGAGGAGTGACGATGTGACGGTCTCTCCTCTCCTCCCTCTTTACACTCCGGAGAGCTGAAGTCGCCATCTAAGTCTGTTTTCTCATACGGAGTTTCGTTGTTGCTGGTTGGAGGCGTGTGGTTGTTGCTTTCCGCAGGGTCTAGAGTTTTGTACATTTTAATTTCTGTGGAGTTAATATATAGTGTGGTGTTTCTTCTGTGAGGCTGTGCTTCGGTGAATGCTTTGTTGTCCCCCGACATCATCGCATTTGTTGGCTCTCTGTTCCTCTTAGCAGCGTCCAATGGTTGGCCAACAGCTGACGTTTGTGTCACGGTGGTTTGATTGACATTAGTGGCTCGACTGTTGTCTCCTTGGGAACCAGTGTTCAGGTCACTGAAAAAGGCAGAGCTTGTGGTTGCTGTCAGTTTTTGGTCAAATGTGTTATTGGCTGTTGGCAGGATTGTGGAAGCAACTGGCCCGGTGTTGGACCTCATATCAAGAGGGGATGTTGAGGCATCTGAGGTTGGCTCAACTGTAGACTCAAGCATGGGGGTAGCAAGGAGGTAAGGGAGGCAGAACAGCAGGGGTAGCAACGCTTCTGTCATCATCTGCCTTCCAGATAAACACTGAACAGTGACAGACAGAAACTTCCGTTATCACTTTTGCAAGTCAACATCCTGTTATAACACTCCTTGCTTAACGATCCATCACACCAACTCGGTGGACTTCATAATGAAGAATTGATGTTAGAAAATAAAAATACCACCTACCTGATACTGTATCATGTGTTCACATCACATCTCCACTGCCTCTTCTTCCACTCGTGACGGGACTTCCTCTTTGGCTGACACCCTCCCACCCAGCTGTTGGCTCACACAGGATATCTCACGCACACACCCGGCCACGCCTCTGAAAACTGCAGCGAGGAGGCAGAGTTGCAAACAAAAGGAGGGGGAAAAGAGAGAAATCTGTTACACAAACCCTGGTCGGTTGACTCCGGTTCGTTCATTTCTAATAGTGAGGAAGCCAGCAGTTGGATTTCCATCACATGGGGTGACTGGCTGAGGCAGGATGTGGTTTTGTGGCGGCGCCTCCCTGACAAGCTCCACGTAGTTTCAGGGAACCTATAGTTTTAACTTTTGTTCTCAAACCTTTACCCCCAAATTGATATGTACCGGTATTTGGCCGGGGTCCCCCATCCGAAAAGACCTTGTACCAGGGACCCCCCAGAAGAGAAGAGTTATCTTTTTCAAAAACATTTTCAATATATATAAAAAACGTTAATCCAAAATAGCAGATGTACACAGCACGAAGCTCGGCACGAAGTGACGCTGGGAGCTTCTACTATTTTTTTAATAGCCAAATATAAGGATAAAGTGGACATAATCATTGTGATGCTATATTAACTACTTTTGCAGGGGAGCCCCTGGGTAAGCAAGGTGAAATGCTGGTGTAGGTTGCCATCCCGAAAATGTTTGAATACTTTTGCCTGAGGCTGATGAATCAATATTCTTATGACTCAATATTTTTAAGGCAACACTTTGAGAACCACTGACCTAGAAAATATGTATCAGATATCAAGTTCCTCTTGTCTGGTACTGTATCAGATATGCTAATGTCTGATTTATGGCTGATGTGCATCGTGTCTCGCACCACAAATAGCAGATCTTCACGCTTGTGAGCTATTTCCAGTGCGATATAACGTGCACAACTAATTATAACTCAGGTGAAATCCCAAAAATGTTTGAATATTTGCCTGATGTGTGTGACATCAGGCAACGGTTTTGAATCGATATTTTTACGACACTAGTAAACCTTACCTCCATGGCTGAATTCATGAATGGTCATTGGTTCATCTCCCTCTACACCTACAGTACAGAGTAGAGGGAAATCCAATGGCAGAAGTTGATACACTGTGTACAGAATATCCATCAGAATCATTAGGGGTCATCACAGACCTTTAGTAGAAATTACTACTAAACTAGAAAAAGTGCCCTTCTGGGCACAGGTCTCCACTAGGAGGATAGGAGTGTGTGTGTGATGTTTGGCAAAATGTTTAGGATCAATATAAACGTCAATATAAACGTGTGTGTGTGTGTGTGTGTGTGTGTGTGACGCGGCTTGGCCTGTTGTAGCGCCACCATGAGGCTGATTTGAAAACTGTCAAGTGGCATTTCTTCCAAAGCCTAGTGGGAATATGCATGCACAGTTTCACCACAATCGGACGCTGCGTTGAGTAGTTGTGGCGATTTGTACAAAACGGGTACAAAGCGGGCTACTCCTGAAAAGTTTAGAAGCCAATTGTAGCCAATGAGGGTGGATTATGAGAAATCAAACAAACCCGTCTTGATCACATGACTATGGAGAGCATGTGTAGTGTACCGATTTGCGTGAAATTTGGATACAATCTGAAGGAGTAATATTAGAAAATGTGTTTTACATATGTCGGCCTCCTGGTGGCGCTATAAAGAGCAGATGTGAAAATGTTGGCATACAAAGTTATCCACAGATCTGTGCAGTTAGAGGTAAAAACACTTTTCGGCCAGTTATAGCGCCACCATGAGGCTGAGTTGAAAATGTTCATGTGGCATTTCTTCCTCTGCCTAGTGGGAATGTGCGTGCACAATTTCACGGAAATCACACGATGTGTTCATGATTTGCAGCATTTTGTTTGAAACTGAGCACTCCTGCGAACTTTGGAAGCCAATCTTAGCCAATCAGGATGGAGTCTGAGAAATCTAAAAGACCCGTTTTGTTGAATGGCTCTAGAGAGACTGTGTACCAATTTGCATGATGTTTGGACAAAATCTGTAGGTGTACTGTCCAAAAACTTGTTTTGCACAAAGCGGCCTCCTGGTGGCGCTATAACAGGCCGTTCTGGAAATGTTGGGGCAGAGGTTCATCGTTGGCATCCAGGGAGTGTGTGTGCAAAATTTGGCATCGACCGGGTTAACGGTGCCGGAGATTAGCTGTTCACAGACGGAAGGACGGACGGACGGACACACACACACACACACACACACACACACACAGACACACGGACGGACGGACGGAGTGCAAAACATACTCTCTCCCCATGCCTTCGGCCTGGTGGAGACAATAATAACATATAGCTACAACTAAAGTACATAAAGTACAGTACATCACTGTCGCTTGTAGACAACTGTGTACTGTGCCCAGGAAATAAACCAATGAATTGAACCAACAAAAAACCTTGAATTGCTTTTCTGATTCCTTCAGCTTCCCTCAAGATCCTATACTCAAAATTAAATTGTGGCTGAAAGGAATGAAGAGATAAATCTTTTTAAAGCCTTTTCTCTTTCTTTCCCATATTGGCATCCATTTAGTATGTGCTTTTTCATTTTCTCTCCACCCAGGGTATTTTGTCCCTCAGCTGGTGCCATTGGCTGTCCCTTTTAATTAGGGATTGTCTCTGATTAGAAAATCCAGATTGACATAATCTCTTTGTGCCACTGACACCAAGCGCGTGTGCTACTGCATGGTGTGTGGATCATATCGCAGCCAACTGCTCCAGAACTCCCAGACTTGACAGCAGCACTGTGTGTGTTTGACACATCGGGTCAGACCCCACTCCGGTCACGTCAGAGCCTCCCAATGGAGAGGGAAGAGCCAACCCCACCCGGGAGCGAAGAGGACGATGTGGCGGCAGGATATGAAGAGGTAGAGGAAGAAGACAGAGGGACGGATGAATGGAACGGATACAGCCAGATGTCGGTGGCGGAGGACGAAGAGGTGGTGGAGGAATGGAAGCCTGGCCAACCAGCCACCACCAAGCAGGTTCTGAGGATGAACAGATACACTAGAGGTGGGTGAATGTTGCACTGCACGGCCCACAAAGTTACAACCACATGGGCCTGTGTGTGTGTGTGTGTGTCTGTCTGTGTGTGTGCGTGTGCGTGTGCGCGTGCGTGCGTGTGTGCGTGGGGATTTTAGGCTCAGGAGTGGACGATATGCTTCTACGTCTGATTAAAGCTCAGGATTAGTCAATGTCAATCAATGATGCCAAACCCATTTTGTTAATGCATGGCACACGTGTGTGTGTGTGTGTGTGTGTGTGTGTGTGTGTGGGGCACTACCATGTTTTTAACTTAATTTTAAACAACATGAAAAAGAATTGTCAAATTGTATAGTTAACATTATTATTTCATATATAGGCCTATTGGTTGTTATGTTGAAATTCCACTTATGCTCTCTATAGAAGAAGAGGATTGGGAAATATAAAATGGCTCCCATGAACAGAAATTAACAGCAAAAGGCTGTCCAAACATAAACAAAGAGGTTATAAGATACCTTTTTTATGAAATTCTCTTCGTGACCATTTTTCCCCCCATTTTTGTATAAAAGCTTTTCAAGTGGAAGAGACATTACACTGTTTCTTTACATAAAGGACCCACGAAGCGCTTCTTCTTTTCTTTTTTCAGACATTACACTGTATTCATAACAAACAGTTCATGCAATAATTTAAAGAAGTGTCTTTTAAAATATGATCTGGTTGCAAAAGGGGTGAAGTGTCCCTTTAAAATACACAATTTCTCACCACTTGTGATGTGTGTGCAAAGTTTCGCAACTTTTCGAGTACGTTTAGCGCCTCAAAAATGCGATTAATTTAAGATAAAATATGAATAATCATTGCGATTTCAATAGGGCTTCACACTATTGTGCAGCGCTCAGGCCCTAATAATAATAACATTATTGGATAAGTATGATAAGTTGTTCACTACCCTTCTGTTTGGCAGATTACCTGTGTTCTCCGGAGGACAACATATACAACATCAACTTCTCCCGGTTCAAGATCAGGGACCTGGGGAGTGGAGCTGTCATGCTGGACATGAAGAGAGGTACTGTATTTACTGTATATATCTATGACTTATTCACTTAACAACTTGAACCTAACCTATATGTGCCATGTATTTAGTGCAGTGGTTCTCAAACGTCTTCGTGTCAAGGACCCCCTTACCAAGGGTAAGGATGTATTTGGCCACGGACCCCCATCTGAAAATGTTTTGTGCCAGGGACCCCCAGAAGCAAAGTTTTCTGTTCTAAAGGTTCGCTGCACAAACTTTCAAGATTTTTCATAGCAGATCTTTTTTGTATTTATTAGTGTGGTTGCCCTAAAGGGCAACCAGACTATAGTACTTGTAACACTTTATTATTTACCTGGATTAGTCTTTTTTTTTATGTGCTACTCCTCCCACAGTTTTGACTGTACGCACTTGAGCCATATCTCAAATTGACCGGCTTCATCGGGAAGGATGTGCTTGTATTTTTTTAAGAGAAATGTTGTATAGTTTAATTGATATGAATTTATTAGTGAATAGAATTTCCCCATTGACATGAATGGGAAAATGCGATTTTACGCATTTTCTCACATTCAAGTATTTTTTCCTCAGAGACTGTAAGCACTATAGTTACAAAACTTGGAGGGTAGGTTCATAATAATTATTAAAATTAATCAACTTATAATGTTATCGGTCGGCCTCATGGTGGCGCTATAACAGCCCACTTTACATTTTGGCTTATAACTCTTGAACCGTAGGTTGTAAAATCAAAATTATTTTTTCCCTGATTTCCTTGAGTCATGACGCATCTCCTCATATAGGCCACGCCCATTTGCGTCATGATAGATTTTCCGCCATTTTGAATTTTCTCCAAAACACACTTTTGGCTCCTCCTCCTACAGATTTTGTCCAAATCTCACAAAAATCGGCACACATGATCTCCGGACCCATCAGATTAAAACACCAACTGCAGAATTTTGGTAGTGCGTATCGTTCGGCCGTAATCGTCGTCCGAAGATAGTAGGAGGGGCCTATTTTACAAAAAATTACATAAATCACGAACGGAATGTCCGATCCATCCCAAATTTGAATCACATGTCGCGGGTGGCTCAATCAACCAAGTACCAAAAGCAATAACATTTTCATCCATAGGGGGCGCCGCAAATGCGAGAAATGTAACCGTTTGTCGCAAAAACATGATTTTTGGGGGATAAATCCCCTCCGAATTACTTACGCATGATCGCAGGGGTGACGCGACATTGTAATTGGCTGGCAATATCAGTGGGAGGGGCATATGTAAGCCACTGCGGCAACCACACTTGGCAATTTTTTAAAATTGCGACCTTTCTAGTTTTTTTATGTTATCCTAGTGTTTTTAAAAAACACACCATAATAGATTTTTCATAGCAGATCTTTTTTTTGTGTGTTTTTTTTTTTGGCTTCTGCCTTTATTTTATATTTTTTATAGATAGACAGTAGGCTGACAGGAAATGGGGGAGAGAGATGGGGGAGTGACATGCAGTAGGGGCCGTCAGGATCGGGAGTCGAACCCGCGGCACACTGCCAGACTGGATTACCAGCCAAGGTGCCTGGACCGCTGAGCCACGACGGCCCAGGCTGCATAGCAGATCTACAAGCTCATATAGCGTGGCATTAAGTGACGCACTGAGCTTGTATCTGCTCCTTTATTATTATTATTATTATTATTAGACCCCTTATTTTTTTCGTACAGGTTCAGCCATTTTTCGCAGTTTTGGCAGTTCTGTGTTGTCCGACAAAATTTGGCAATATGGTAGACTGTAGAGGATTGTGATTGCTCAAGAACTGAAGCTCACAGTCATTAGTCAAAGGACCTCTGACATTTTGATCTCCCAATGAAAGAATTATATGATCTGCTCTATCCACTTATTTTTACGTCAAAAAGGCGATGTCAAAGATTTTCGTAGCCTGGTTAACCACTCCCCCTTGAAATCGCATTTCCCTTCATTTGTGTGGATTCTGGACCCTGCTAATGCATGGTTGGCTGCGGGAGTACAGAGTTGACAGACAGCCCCTTCAGCCAATCAGCGTAACAAAACAAGTGACGTCATATCCAGAGGAGAGGCTGTGAAGAGAGGGGCATTTATGGCTTGACCCCATCTTACCGCTGCTTGCAGCTATTTATTATTATTAAGGGGCGCTAGCCCCCTCCTATGCACAGCTTTGTGTGTCTGTGTGTTTGTAGCACGGAATGTGATGATTTGATTGGCTGATGTATGATGATGATGCATTGATAAGAGCGCCCCTCACTTCACACAAGTGTGATTATTTTTTAGGGCGCTATAGCCCCTACTATGGTTTAATGTTTGTTTTTAGTTCAATGTTTGTTTTAAAAACGCCAATGACAATGAAGGGAAAATGTACGTCATCTTGTCCCTATAACACAAACATTAAATGCCATTAACAATAAAGATAATTTAAAGGAGCATTCAGTGATTTGGGTGATTTGGAAAACCACCCAGTCCGCCGCGGTAACAAAATGTGCACATGCACGCTCTACAGTGGGGGGAAGTGCAACAGGCCAACAGCATGTGCACCAAGGCCCGCCCCCAGTCGATCATGATTGGAGGAAGGCCCCTCTCATCCTGATTGGATGAAGGCTTTGCCAACCGCCACCAAAACTGAAACTAGGGTTTTTTGACCCCATGGGCTCACTGGGGACAGGGAGGAACTCCTTATATGGTCAGCACACTCGAATGCTCGAATTTGAATTAAGTAAAATCACTGATTATACCTTTAATGTTTGTTTTGTCACTGTTTGTTTTACATCACCAATACATCACCTAATCAACATGAGTTAGACTTTAATATATTAGCGCCCCTCACTTCACACAGGTGTGATTTTTAATAACCAAAGTAGCCTACAAAATATATGGTTAAAGTGGTTGAAATGATTGTGACACTATTAAAAACATTTAGCTGCATGGGACCCCCCAATGATCCCTGCAGGGTCCCCGGACCCAACTTTGAGAACCAATGATTTTGTGTAACCCATGGGAAGACAGTCAACTAAGTACACGGCCCTGAAAATACAGTCAACATCAAGTATAGGATTTCATTCGTTAACAGAGGCTGCATGGCACAGTAAAATGGTTGGCTACTGTTTTCCTGACTGACTAAAAGCTTATTATTGCCTGCTACAGGTAGCCTATATGTCCCAATATAGTGTGGCCTTGTGGTTCAATTGATTGGGGATGTAGGCTACTTGTGGGCTCACTGGGCTGCCCCACGCTACAGAAACAGAAGATAGGCTATGTCCCCAATAGGTGGCATAGTTTCACTCTTCAACACATTATTTTATTCCTCAAAGTAGGTACATGGCGGCTTAGTTGTGTCCTTTGAAATGTCGTCCATGTATTGTATTGTAAGTATTACATTTACTGATTGAATTAAAGGACACTTTGTCGGCCTAACAACATTTCATTTAATTGCATTGCTTCTACCTGGTGGTTTCTCCCCGACAGCAGAGATTTGCAAGTTTCAAATCCCTGCAAATTAGCCACTCTTAAACCACCTTGTTGAGTGGGGTCCCCCAAGTGTCTCTAGGCTACTCAGTCCCCTCCTTTTTCCTCACCTCGACACTAAATCTCTGCCAAATTAATATATAATAGATATATAGATAGATATATAATTATTGTATATTTGCTATTTCTGCCGAATATTCACCTAATGCAGGTGACATCAATGGGTTCATGTGGTTAATGTTCATAGTCATACTGTACTGAAATGAATGGAATACAATGACATTAAATGGCTCATTCAATGTCTTATATAACTCCCTGTGCAGGTTTGTATTGAGATGTCCGTATGATACCCACCATAGATGCCTCATTGGTATGTTGGAGCGATGTGTACGCTGAAGGCGTGATTTCTTTCTACGTCCGAGCATAGACATGGTAACGCCCCGCCTGCCTCTGATTGGCCTACCGATACTGCCCGTCTTGCCTGTCCTCCGAGATGCAAGGGTACTCCGTGGTGGGAAATAATACAAGTACAAGAGAATGGCAACACGCGACAGTAACTTGTAACTTAAATCTTTGTAGAAGAGGCAAACCAATATTGTTTGTACAGTTTGCTTTGATTTAATATTATTGATTGAACAACTATGATTTGATTTGGCTGTGTTCTAAATTAAAGTGTTATCGTGTATTCATCTAATTACTTAAACTAATACAAAAAAGATCAAGATCAAGGGAAAAGAGACCTTTTTACAGTACAATAATGTTCCAGAGCCAGAAAGGGCGTCTACGTTTATATGTCTATGATACCCACCACTGCCTCATGTACAAATCACTCAATTGGCTGCAGCCAAAAGCAAGACGCAACTACACTGGTTTCTCTTCATCTATAAATGCATTTATTTTAGGTGCCCTGCTTACTTGAAGCCTCAGTAGAGTCAGTCTACCTCGTCATATCCACTAAGACATCTACAATAGCCTTACTTTAAAATCCCAAAAATGTGGTTGAGCGGAGGTCTTTCTACTATACAAAGCCCCATTTGACTGGAACAATCTCCCTCTATCTCTTAGATCCATCTCATCATTTAGTAGTTTCAGGACTTCCTTATATTCACATCTAGACTCAACTTGTCTATATGCTTCTAACCTGACGGTAACCAATAATGACACTGATGCATTTGCACTGTGACCTCATCTCCATTGTGTAACAGCTGATTATGTGGTGGTTGGTGGGGTAGGTGGAAGAGGGTGAGCAAGCTATCCGTGTATATATGTATGTATTTGCATATCCGTTTGTATCTGTGTACAATATGTTTTGTGTATTTGTGTACAGTATGCTTTTTTTGTATTTTGTTTGTTTATGGGTCCCTCTTGAAAATGCTGCATCTCAAGGGGCTGTCCCTTCAATACAAATCTAAATCTAAATCTAAAAAAGTTGACCTTGGTCCTAAAGTCTTCCTCTACTAGGCTAGGGTCAAAGGTGCAGGCTAGGTTATCTCTAACACAGACAACGACTGTGTTAGAGATAACCTGCACCTTTGACCCTAGTGTCTTTGAAAGGCACTAAAGATGTGTGGGTTAGAGATGAAAACATGTGTGCCACACCCTAGTTAGTAAAAGATCATGCAATTACAGTATTATAGTCAACTCTCTCTCTCTCTCTCTCTCTCTCTCTCTGTGTCTGCCTCTCTCTCTCTGTCTGCCTCTCTCTCTCTTTCTAGAGATCAGAGGCATCAAGCCAGAGGATATACCTGTAGGAAGATTCATAAGATATCGTTTCTCTCCTACATTCCTGGCCCTCCGTGAGATAGGGGCTTTGTAAGTCAATCCCAGACATTATGTGGTTAAACGACCTGCTGATGCCAGACCTGTGTGTGTGTGTGTGTGTGTGTGTGTGTGTGTGTGTGTGTGTGTGCGTGCGTGCGTGCGTGCGTGCGTGCGTGCGTGCGTGCGTGCGTGCGTGCGTGCGTGCGTGCGTGCGTGCGTGCGTGCGTGCGTGCGTGCGTGCGTGCTTGTGTTCCATTGCTGTCGGCTATAAACCTATTATGTCCATATTTAAACTGTTTTTTCGTAATGCCCTACTTGATCAAACTACAGTATCAAAAGTAGCGGAGCTTGAAATGCAGCGCTAAGCGTCACGTTTTGAACTCGTAGATCTGCTACTTCTGCTAGTTTTGAATTTGAATCCTGAAAAGTAACAGTTAGACGTATGACGCTTTCGCAGATCACAGATCGACAAACTCGTTGTGAGCTTGTCGATCGGCTATTTTCAGCGAAAACATTCCCCATTGTAACATAAAACGAAAAATTCACTGCTATGGGAGCCCTATAGGTTTAAGTGGGTAAGAGTGGCCCCTTGTGTTCCAGACTGGAGTTCAGCGTGGGCACTGAGGAGGTGACTTGCTTTCGGCTGATCGAGAGGCACTTCTTCAGAAACCGGCTGCTCAAAACCTTTGACTTTGACCTGGGCTTCTGCATCCCCAACAGCGTCAACACCTGCGAACACATCTACTGCTTGCCTGAATTAGACCCTGGCATATGTGAGTTTTAGCCACTACGCACTTTCAACCCGGCATCCCTATTTCATGCATGTCATTTTCATATGCACACAACGTTTTAGAAAGTTTCTAAAGATTACAAATAAATCAATAACATTTTCTGAAATGCATAGCAAATATAGCAGATCTGCCATGCTCACAATTTGTCACACATTTGAAAATATTGTTTTGCCAGGGACCCCCTTACAAGATATATCTTTCAAAGATATTCCCAACTTATTTTATTGTTTTTACTTAAACAGCAAAAGTGGTTAAACGGATTTTGATTGATTGATTGATTGAAATATTTATTAACAGTTTGCAGAATTACAGTACATTTCAAGCACAAACTCAATACAAAGGCTGTTAACTGTGAGTGGACGACCCAATTAAGCATTACACTTGTTTACAATATAGTCCACCATGTTCAATTCATCAAAACATTTAGAGACGTACAAATAGACACTTCTATATAGACAAAGAACAGAACAGGAATTCATCATAATGGAGGTAAAAAGGGAAAAGAAACATATACAGTGAGGGAAAAAGGGGGGGGGCGGTGGGGTAATGCTGTATTAACCCCCTGAATCCCCCTCAAGTCCCCATGGGGGATCCCTGGACCCCACACAATATACATGAACTGCTGCCCTCACCCCACTCTGACCTGGACCCCACACAATGCTTACATGAACCGCTGCCCTCACCCCACTCTGACCTCCTCCATCAAACCTTAACCCTGATTCTACACCTGTACTCTCTCTGTTCCCATTGGCCAGTGGAGGAGATCATCGCCAGCCCCTATGAGACGCGCTCGGACAGCTTCTACTTCGCCAACAACACGCTCATCATGCATCATAAAGCAGAATACTCCTTCAAGCGGCAGAGGGCCTCGATAGTAGGGTGACCAGATGTCCCCCTTTGCGTGGGACAGTCACTCATTTCCAAGACTTTTCAGGCGTACTCCCCTAGTTGGTTTCCAGTTGTAAATCTTTATTTTCCTGCAAGAGCATGTTAAATTAACTTGAGAAATATCCCCCTAGGCTACAGTATCAGCTCGGCCATACCACCCATGACCAGAATTAGCATTTATCAAAAGAAGTGACATAACTATGATTCTTTGTTTTGTAATTGTGAGTCATCATATCCGTCTCATCCACAAGGTAAACAAGTAGGCTACAATGTGTATTACTGCATTCTTTTCTTGTTTTTGTTATTGGTTTTTTCTTTCCTTCTTTTTTCACGAGTTCAGAATGAGAAAACTAAATTCTCTAAACAAATTGTCTGTGACGTTCTGTGTGTGTTTCTGTGTGTGTTTCTGTGAGTGTGTGTGTGTGTGTGTGTGTGTGTGTGTGTGTGTGTGTGTGTGTGTGTGTGTGTGTGTGTGTGTGTGTGTGTGTGTGTGTGTGTGTGTGTATGCACACGAGTGTGTCTATTCGCATGTGCGTCCAAGCAATACCACAATATCGTCACCGTCAGGCAGAAACCTCTTATCTCCATATTTTTATTCGCGCCACGTTTTGAGCTTGTAGATCTGCTACTTTTGCTGTTTTTGAATTTGAATCCTGAAAAGTAACAGTTTTGGACATATTAGGTTTCCACCCGACAGAAACGATATAATATATTCTGTTGTGAATTTCCTGCATTCAAAATCTTACTTGAGTAAAAGTACAAAAGTGAGCAGCATGATACCGTAATATATGTACCAATTGTAAGTACTCATCATGGAAAATGACCCATTTCACAGTCATATGATTGGATTGTCATTAGTAAAGCATTAAAGTGTTCTCACTGCAGCTGGTACTATCCATCTATTCGAAAATAGCAGATCTATAAAGCTCACAGAGCTCCTCACAGAGGACATTGACCTTTACTGACCATGATACTGACATGATAGTCACAATAAAGTATATCTAATCTCATCTCGATACTGACATGACATTGACCATGAGACTAACATGATATTGACATGATACTAACATGACATTGACCATGATACTAACATGACATTGACCATGATACTAACATGATATTGACATGATACTGACATGATATTGACATGACACTGACATGACAATTTACAATTTAGGCATTTAGCAGACGCTCTTAATCCTGAGCGATTTACATTAAGGAAGAACAAAAAAGCATGGCAATACATCATACATACCGGTAGTTATGATACCATGATACTAACATGATATTGACATGATACTGACATGATATTGACATGATACTGACACCATCACTCAGTTACTCACATGAGACAACTCTTAGTACTGTTGAAGTGTTCTTTTGTATGTTAGCCTTCTGTTAGTAAAGTTGTAATACTCCAGCATTTGCATTATGTAACTTTCCTGTTCTACACTGGATTTGTCTTTTAGAGATTTTGAGTTGATCTGTTGTAGTTTAGCTGGCAAAAGACTGAGACTTGAACAGGGACTCTCCGTGCTGAAAGTCAGACCATAATTCATATTTAGACCACACCATCAATCAGTTATACTAAACATGTGTCCCTTAAAATTGTTGAAGTATTCTTTGTATGTCATTCAGATTAGTATTACTGGTGATAGATTGCATAGTATAGTTTTATTTATTGACAGAACTCTGGCACCTGGAATAAAGCGGTAAGGCGGTGGAAAGAATTCAACACAATTCTCACTGATAGTTTCCAACTGATGCAGTTGTCATAAAACTGTGGCGCAGAGTGCCCATGCTGTAAGATTAGCCCTCCAAAGGTACTTGCGTACAGTATGTGCACGTTTATACTTAGATCAAAGGGGAAGTACAATGGTGTGCAGATGTGAACAACAATGTTGCAGTCCATCTTGGTGTGAAACTGGAAATGACATATTCTCTTGCCTAAGCCATGACTCACAACTTAAATTAGGCTCAGTTTCTTGATAAAACAATCCTCTTCTGATTAAAACGGTTGTTTTTTTTTCATTGTGGTTTAAAACGTCCTTCCTGAGACTGATGTGGTTAATTTTGTCCATGTTTGCAATTTCAGCAAAGCAAGTAGATTGTCAAAGGCCAAGCACTGTTGCTGGAAGCGCCATTATATGAAATATTACCCCTACCCCACAGCTCCAATTATGATGGAAACAGGACAGTGAAAACCTGTTCAGTTTTGTTTTCTCACATTTTGCCATGCTCACGTGCTCCTGTGTTGTAGATTTTTGAGATATACTGTTTATGTGAATAACTTTTTCTACTATTACAACAAAAAATAAAACAACTCCTACATCACTGTAAAACTGTCAAACCATCCTTTGAAGTCAGTTCTTTGACATTTGAATAACTGCCCCACATGCTCCTCACACGCTGGCACTTGGAATTTTGAGTAGACCACAAATGAATTATATGAAATCAGTGGTTCCCAGCCTTTTATCCTTGCGGAGCACCCATTCATACAACTGAGAAAAACTGAGAGCCCACCAAACACTGTCAGCACCACAGAAACACACACAGGATAACACGATACCATGTATGTTGAGTTGGACTCATATTACATTGTGAATACACAAGCAAAGGCAGCGGACAAACGAGTTAAAATGTAGATTGGGGTCTGTGATCTAGTACATTAGGGGGTCCTTGAAATGAAAAGGTTTGGGAATCACTGCCCTAATGTACGCCACACACAGTATACGCACTGTCACAGTCTCTGTCAATATATGGGCCCGATTCACTAAGCTGTTTACACCCATATTTTGGGTGTAAAGGAATTATCCAAACTTCCCATGCAATCTTTTTTTTGTCTGTACATTTTGCGGAGGGCTGCTCTTTCTCAAGTCTGCTCGGATGCAGACTTCCATGGAACCAAAGCTTAGTAGGCCTATGTCATTAGAATGCCTTATCTAGACTACTAACGTGGGAAGTTTGGAAAATTCCTTTACACCAAAAATATTGACGTAAACGGCTTAGTGTGTGTGTGTGTGTGTGTGTGTGTGTGTGTGTGTGTGTGTGTCTGTGTGTGTGTGTGTGTGTGTGTGTGTGTGTGTGTGTGTGTGTGTCATCTCCCTCACCTGCCTGGCATCAGCTCATCACCTCCAGTCTATAAATGTTTGTCTTCTCTGCACGCGATGCCAGGTCGTTTCACCTCAATGGGTGGTCGCGCTTTTAGTCAACTTCTAGTGTATCTCTTTTAGTGAATCCTTAGTGTTAGTATTTACTAAGTATAGACCCCTGGGGGATCCTGTTCAATGGATACACTAATAATATTAGCATGGGAACCCTAGCATATTATGCTAGTGTTCTTTAATATGACTCTGAAAGTTTAGGCTGGGATCAACTAATGGCAACACTTTTATTATTGATGTGTGCTGATGTTCACCTCATCGTCCACCTCATCCTCTTCCTCTCAGCATGACACCTCTAATATGCTCCTGAGTCTTGATAAACATCCTCCACCATCTCTATTTTTACACAATGCTCCACTGGTATCATGGTCTATTTGGGGGGTGGCTTTAATGTATGTTCACTTTGACTAAGCCCTAACATGCACAGTTTGCACGCATGCACGCACGGACGGACGCACGCACGCACGCACGCACGCACGCATGCACGCACGCACGCACGCACGCACGCACGCACGCACGCACACACACACACACACACACACACACACACACACACACACACACACACACACACACACACATATACCATATCCTTTCATTCACAGAGGATCCATTGATTCTTACATTTGTTTGATTTCTTTTGTGTTCTACTTCTTCCCGTTCCCTTCATCTTATCTGGGTCAACCAGTGACTGAATAAAAAAGAGAAGAAAATCCCAAGATAAACATCTATCTATGTGTTGTCCAGTGTGGATGAAAGGATGCGTGATGCAGCTCATGTGTGTGATGTCTGAGTGGGCTGTACCGCTGAAGTCATTGGAGTTAGGGGTCACAGGATCAAACTCAATAGCTAGCCGAACTGAGTCCAGTGACATCATCTGTTGGCTTCAGCTTGGTTGTCTGAGGTAATTTAGGATACGCTCATCTATTGCAATCTATTGTAATCCTGGGCGCTACACTCCCTCTGCCAACCTAGGGAGAGCAACGGACTGACCTCATGTTTCCTTCAATGAATGAGGAGTCTAATCCGACAGGAGGGAGTTTCCCCTGGTTAGACGTAGCGAGTGGAAGGAACATGTTATTCCAACCAGTTCCTTTCCCCAACATCAGGCGCCCCACCTGACCAGGGGGAGGCAGTTTAGAGACCAGGTTTACTGCATGTTTTTTGTGAGGGCACCTACTCTAGGAGACACGCTAATTTGACAGTGATGGAAGAAGTACTCAGTAAGGTTAGGTAAAAGTAGAAATACTACAATGTACTCTGTTAAAGTAAAAGGTCTGTATTCCAAGTGTTACTTGAGTAAAAGTACAAAAGTATTGGCATCAATATATACTTAATTACTTGGCATTATATATACAAAAGTAAAAGGACAAAAAATAAAAAAATGCAGGTCAATCTCACAATGTTGTGAACTTGTAGATCGAACATTTTTGACAAATGTATACATTTTGAATGGTCAACCCGCATGGTTCAAGTGGTTATGTAGTTTTTCATCATTTTCATCATTTTTCTATTGTCGAAAACTATGAAAAACGTCATACAGTACTATAGTACTGTATGTTGTTTTCATGGTTTTCTATGACAATAAAATAAATAGTTTTTCATGATTTTCATCATTTTTTTATCGTCGAAAATCATAAAAAAATTACACTAGTACCGTAAATCCCCCTAACCCTTGGTATTGACATAAACATGCACATATCCTGTCAAATCACTGTTAAACTGAGATCCATTTTAAGGACAATGCAGGAAGTACAAGTGTGTGTATAGATGTTTGCAAAGTCTGGCTAAAGTAGTAAAGTAAAGTAAAAGTAAAATGCCCTACAGCATGTAAGATGAACATTTTAAAGTTTGAATGGGGTTTCTATGGGTTTTGTGGGTCTAATGGGTTTTCATCGTCAAAAGTCAAGAAAAATGACATTGCCATTGTCGGCGATTATAATCGGGGCCCAGTATGCAAATACACAGACTATTCTGTCAGATGATGGGCCAAAATGCATTGCTATTTTATTTTTAAACGTTTGACCTAATTCTTATCTGTAAAATGTTAGGTGGACAGGGTTCTTTCAGACATAAGCCCCAACCGTTACTCAGGAAACAGGGGGAGAGAGCACCGTCTCCCGATGGTCCTCCAGCACCTTGATGACATGGGACGTGAACCTGCCAACTGTCTGTAGCAGAGGCAACCGATCAAGCGCACCACAGAGCCAAGGCACCTTTGGGCATTCAGCAGATGTCTCCTGGTGCTTTTGAGTTTTTATTTTTTATTCGAGCCTTGAAAAGTTCAAAGTACTCGAGCATTGTGCTATATAGGTGCAATGGGACTTGAACATGGAATGTCCGTACAGAGAGACTGATCATTAGGCCATTGCACCATCAGTCAGACACACACAGTCAACGTCTCCTGGTAATTGTGTGTGTTAGCCTTCAGTTAGTAAAGTTGAAACACTCCAGCATTAAATGGGAGTCTGTAGACTAATGCATGTCAAACTGGGGGGTCCTTGAAATTAAACGGGTTGAGAATCACTGCTAGAGCCATAAAAATCTTATCTTATTGGGATCCCTGCATGGCATCTATTCAAATGGGGGTCCGCGGGCTAATTCATGTCAATTTGGGGGTCCTTGACATGAAAAAGTTTGGGAACCACTGCTTTAGGAGGGTACTGGTTCAAATCATCATATTTTGATGTGCCAAAATCTGCGACATAGGCCTATGTCGTTTTTCATGGTTTTCGATAGGAAAAAAACTACATATTACTAACGATTATCTTTGTAAATCAAATTATGTTGTCTGTACTACAGTAGGATTCTTTTTCTCAGGAATTCTCTGTTGAAGCCTTTTGACTTAACTAATCACAAAGAACATGTTGTCAGAGCTGGGACTTGAACCTGTGGCCTCCAGATTCCCAGGCAGGCTCTTTACCCAGTGAGGCAATGCTGGCTGTGTACAAAAAGACAACTAGATAATGACAGAAAATCCAGAGGCTTGTTTCCATTGTGATTCATGAACATTCGAACGTCTAGATAAACAACAGCACAACAAACGATAGACAAATCTCCTGTCATTATATTTTTTATTTTTTGTACCAATGTTGTTACTCAAAGGCAAAGGAAGACTATTGTGATAGGTAGCACATAGCTCAGTGAGTTAGGACACTGGTTACATGTTCTGGAGGTTGTGGGTTCAATGGCCGGTATCAATGGTGCAATGGGCTAGTCAAACAGTATACCACAGGATACATTGATAGTTCAAACCACTTGTCAGGTTTGTAAATAACCCGTTGATGCGTGAGGCATTATAGTGTGATTTTTTGACATGCCAATATCTGCCATTGAGCCCCATTCTAAATTTCTCAAATTTGAAAGCACTATATTTCTAAAACTAAAACAAAGATTCTTTTTCAGGTAAATCATGTCCACCGTAAGATGAACCTAAATAGGTTTGAATGGGGTTTAGGACTAGTAGCATGCCAAAGTTTGTGCTATTGCCATTGAGAATGCATTGGGTGTTTAAGTTAAATAACTCTTTTTTTTTTTTTACTTAAGTAAAAAGTTCCATCATGTGTCTCCACATTAAGCTGAATTGTAAAAAGTGTGAATGGAGTTTCTAGGTGAAAGTGCTTTTTTGACGTGCCAATATCTGCCATTGACCCCAATTCAGAATTTCTCAAATTTAAAAGCACTATATTTCTAAAACTATGAAACATTTCAAAGATTCCTTTTCAGGCAAACATGTCCACCGTAAGATGAACCTAAGTAGGCTTGAATGGGGTTTCTAGTGTAAGTATGTAGGACTAGTAGCATGCCAAAGTTTGTGCTATTGCCATTGAGAATGCATTGGGCGTTAAAGTTAAATAACTCAGAAACTACAAAACATTTCAAAGTAAAAAGTTCCAGCATGTGTCTCCACAGTAAGCTGAATTATAAAAAGTGTGAATGGAGTTTCTAGGTGAAAGTGCTTTTTTGACGTGCCAATATCTGCCATTGAGCCCCATTGTAAAATTCTCAAATTTGAAAGCACTATATTTCTAAAACTATGAAACATTTCAAAGATTCCTTTTCAGGCAAACATGTCCACCGTAAGATGAACCTAAGTAGGCTTGAATGGGGTTTCTAGGTGTAAGTATGTAGGACTAGTAGCATGCCAACGTTTGTGCTATTGCCATTGAGAATGCATTGGGCGTTAAAGTTAAATAACTCAGAAACTACAAAACATTTCAAAGTAAAAAGTTCCAGCATGTGTCTCCACAGTAAGCTGAATTATAAAACGTGTGAATGGAGTTTCTAGGTGAAAGTGATTTTGACGTGCCACTATCTGCCATTATAAATTTCTCACATTTAAAGCACTATATTTCTAAAACTATGAAACATTTCAAAGATTCCTTTTCAGGCAAACATGTCCACCGTAAGATGAACCTAAATAGGTTTGAATGGGGATTCTAGGTGTAAGTATGTAGGACTAGTAGCATGCCAAAGTTATAATTTTTTTCGGACGGCATACTATAGCATGTCGTTTTTCGTGATTTTGGACTATTTGAAAAAAAGATGAAAATCATGAAAAAACGACATACTATAGTTCATGGCTTCGGACGGCATACTATAGCATGTCGTTTTTCATGATTTTGGAGGATTTGAAAAAAAGATAAAAATCATGAAAAAACGACATACTATAGTCCATGGTTTGGGACGGCATAATTATGTCATATTTTCATGATTTTGGGACACTATGTCAGAGCCAGGACTTGAACCTGCAGCCTCCTGATTACCAGGCAGGCTCTGTACCCAGTGAGCCACTGTGCATGCTGTTCTTAAAAGGCCGAATAGATAATGACAGAAGAGCCAGAGACTTGTTCCATTGTGGTCCATACACATTCGAGCGTCTAGAGATAAACAACAGCAAAAGAAACAATAGACAAATCTCCTGTTATTTTATTTTTTGTATTTTATTTTTGTATCAATGTTGTACTCAAAGGGAACAGCAGACTGCATTGTGGCAGGTAGCAAGTAGATCAGTGACTTAGCACACTGGCTGCATGATCTGGAGATATTGGGTTCAAACCCCACTCAAATCTTTACTTGCCAAAATCTGCCATTGACCCCCATTCTGAATTTCTCAAATTTAAAAGCACTATATTTCTAAAACTATGAAACATTTCAAAGATTCCTTTTCAGGCAAACATGTCCACCGTAAGATGAACCTAAGTAGGCTTGAATGGGGTTTCTAGGTGTAGGTATGTAGGACTAGTAGCATGCCAAAGTTTGTGCTATTGCCATTGAGAATGCATTGGGTGTTAAAGTTAAATAACTCAGAAACTACAAAACATTTCAAAGTAAAAAGTTCCAGCATGTGTCTCCACAGTAAGCTGAATTATAAAAAGTGTGAATGGAGTTTCTAGGTGAAAGTGCTTTTTTGACGTGCCAATATCTGCCAATGAGCCCCATTGTAAAATTCTCAAATTTGAAAGCACTATATTTCTAAAACTATGAAACATTTCAAAGATTCCTTTTCAGGCAAACATGTCCACCGTAAGATGAACCTAAGTAGGCTTGAATGGGGTTTCTAGGTGTAAGTATGTAGGACTAGTAGCATGCCAAAGTTTGTGCTATTGCCATTGAGAATGCATTGGGCGTTAAAGTTAAATAACTCAGAAACAACAAAACATTTCAAAGTAAAAAGTTCCAGCATGTGTCTCCACAGTAAGCTGAATTATAAAACGTGTGAATGGAGTTTCTAGGTGAAAGTGATTTTGACGTGCCACTATCTGCCATTATAAATTTCTCACATTTAAAGCACTATATTTCTAAAACTATGAAACATTTCAAAGATTCCTTTTCAGGCAAACATGTCCACCGTAAGATGAACCTAAATAGGTTTGAATGGGGATTCTAGGTGTAAGTATGTAGGACTAGTAGCATGCCAAAGTTATAATTTTTTTCAGACGGCATACTATAGCATGTCGTTTTTCGTGATTTTGGACTATTTGAAAAAAAGATGTAAATCATGAAAAAACTACATACTATAGTTCATGGCTTCGGACGGCATACTATAGCATGTCGTTTTTCATGATTTTGGAGGATTTGAAAAAAAGATGAAAATCATGAAAAAACGACACACTATAGTCCATGGTTTGGGACGGCATAATTATGTCATATTTTCATGATTTTGGGACACTATGTCAGAGCCAGGACTTGAACCTGCAGCCTCCTGATTACCAGGCAGGCTCTGTACCCAGTGAGCCACTGTGCATGCTGTTCTTGAAAGGCCGAATAGATAATGACAGAAGAGCCAGAGACTTGTTCCACTGTGGTCCATACACATTCTAGCGTCTAGAGATAAACAACAGCAAAATAAACAATAGACAAATCTCCTGTTATTTTATTTTTTGTATTTTATTTTTGTATCAATGTTGTACTCAAAGGGAACAGCAGACTGCATTGTGGCAGGTAGCAAGTAGATCAGTGACTTAGCACACTGGCTGCATGATCTGGAGATATTGGGTTCAAACCCCACTCAAATCTTTACTTGCCAAAATCTGCCATTGACCCCCATTCTGAATTTCTCAAATTTAAAAGCACTATATTTCTAAAACTATGAAACATTTCAAAGATTCCTTTTCAGGCAAACATGTCCACCGTAAGATGAACCTAAGTAGGCTTGAATGGGGTTTCTAGGTGTAGGTATGTAGGACTAGTAGCATGCCAAAGTTTGTGCTATTGCCATTGAGAATGCATTGGTTGTTAAAGTTAAATAACTCAGAAACTACAAAACATTTCAAAGTAAAAAGTTCCAGCATGTGTCTCCACAGTAAGCTGAATTATAAAAAGTGTGAATGGAGTTTCTAGGTGAAAGTGCTTTTTTGACGTGCCAATATCTGCCATTGAGCCCCATTGTAAAATTCTCAAATTTGAAAGCACTATATTTCTAAAACTATGAAACATTTCAAAGATTCCTTTTCAGGCAAACATGTCCACCGTAAGATGAACCTAAGTAGGCTTGAATGGGGTTTCTAGGTGTAAGTATGTAGGACTAGTAGCATGCCAAAGTTTGTGCTATTGCCATTGAGAATGCATTGGGCGTTAAAGTTAAATAACTCAGAAACTACAAAACATTTCAAAGTAAAAAGTTCCAGCATGTGTCTCCACAGTAAGCTGAATTATAAAAAGTGTGAATGGAGTTTCTAGGTGAAAGTGCTTTTTTGACGTGCCAATATCTGCCAATGAGCCCCATTGTAAAATTCTCAAATTTGAAAGCACTATATTTCTAAAACCATGAAACATTTCAAAGATTCCTTTTCAGGCAAACATGTCCACCGTAAGATGAACCTAAGTAGGCTTGAATGGGGTTTCTAGGTGTAAGTATGTAGGACTAGTAGCATGCCAAAGTTTGTGCTATTGCCATTGAGAATGCATTGGGCGTTAAAGTTAAATAACTCAGAAACAACAAAACATTTCAAAGTAAAAAGTTCCAGCATGTGTCTCCACAGTAAGCTGAATTATAAAACGTGTGAATGGAGTTTCTAGGTGAAAGTGATTTTGACGTGCCACTATCTGCCATTATAAATTTCTCACATTTAAAGCACTATATTTCTAAAACTATGAAACATTTCAAAGATTCCTTTTCAGGCAAACATGTCCACCGTAAGATGAACCTAAATAGGTTTGAATGGGGATTCTAGGTGTAAGTATGTAGGACTAGTAGCATGCCAAAGTTATAATTTTTTTCAGACGGCATACTATAGCATGTCGTTTTTCGTGATTTTGGACTATTTGAAAAAAAGATGTAAATCATGAAAAAACTACATACTATAGTTCATGGCTTCGGACGGCATACTATAGCATGTCGTTTTTCATGATTTTGGAGGATTTGAAAAAAAGATGAAAATCATGAAAAAACGACATACTATAGTCCATGGTTTGGGACGGCATAATTATGTCATATTTTCATGATTTTGGGACACTATGTCAGAGCCAGGACTTGAACCTGCAGCCTCCTGATTACCAGGCAGGCTCTGTACCCAGTGAGCCACTGTGCATGCTGTTCTTGAAAGGCCGAATAGATAATGACAGAAGAGCCAGAGACTTGTTCCACTGTGGTCCATACACATTCTAGCGTCTAGAGATAAACAACAGCAAAATAAACAATAGACAAATCTCCTGTTATTTTATTTTTTGTATTTTATTTTTGTATCAATGTTGTACTCAAAGGGAACAGCAGACTGCATTGTGGCAGGTAGCAAGTAGATCAGTGACTTAGCACACTGGCTGCATGATCTGGAGATATTGGGTTCAAACCCCACTCAAATCTTTACTTGCCAAAATCTGCCATTGACCCCCATTCTGAATTTCTCAAATTTAAAAGCACTATATTTCTAAAACTATGAAACATTTCAAAGATTCCTTTTCAGGCAAACATGTCCACCGTAAGATGAACCTAAGTAGGCTTGAATGGGGTTTCTAGGTGTAGGTATGTAGGACTAGTAGCATGCCAAAGTTTGTGCTATTGCCATTGAGAATGCATTGGTTGTTAAAGTTAAATAACTCAGAAACTACAAAACATTTCAAAGTAAAACGTTCCAGCATGTGTCTCCACAGTAAGCTGAATTATAAAAAGTGTGAATGGAGTTTCTAGGTGAAAGTGCTTTTTTGACGTGCCAATATCTGCCATTGAGCCCCATTGTAAAATTCTCAAATTTGAAAGCACTATATTTCTAAAACTATGAAACATTTCAAAGATTCCTTTTCAGGCAAACATGTCCACCGTAAGATGAACCTAAGTAGGCTTGAATGGGGTTTCTAGGTGTAAGTATGTAGGACTAGTAGCATGCCAAAGTTTGTGCTATTGCCATTGAGAATGCATTGGGCGTTAAAGTTAAATAACTCAGAAACTACAAAACATTTCAAAGTAAAAAGTTCCAGCATGTGTCTCCACAGTAAGCTGAATTATAAAAAGTGTGAATGGAGTTTCTAGGTGAAAGTGCTTTTTTGACGTGCCAATATCTGCCAATGAGCCCCATTGTAAAATTCTCAAATTTGAAAGCACTATATTTCTAAAACTATGAAACATTTCAAAGATTCCTTTTCAGGCAAACATGTCCACCGTAAGATGAACCTAAGTAGGCTTGAATGGGGTTTCTAGGTGTAAGTATGTAGGACTAGTAGCATGCCAAAGTTTGTGCTATTGCCATTGAGAATGCATTGGGCGTTAAAGTTAAATAACTCAGAAACTACAAAACATTTCAAAGTAAAAAGTTCCAGCATGTGTCTCCACAGTAAGCTGAATTATAAAAAGTGTGAATGGAGTTTCTAGGTGAAAGTGCTTTTTTGACGTGCCAATATCTGCCATTGAGCCCCATTGTAAAATTCTCAAATTTGAAAGCACTATATTTCTAAAACTATGAAACATTTCAAAGATTCCTTTTCAGGCAAACATGTCCACCGTAAGATTAATCTAAGTAGGCTTGAATGGGGTTTCTAGGTGTAAGTATGTAGGACTAGTAGCATGCCAAAGTTTGTGCTATTGCCATTGAGAATGCATTGGGCGTTAAAGTTAAATAACTCAGAAACTACAAAACATTTCAAAGTAAAAAGTTCCAGCATGTGTCTCCACAGTAAGCTGAATTATAAAACGTGTGAATGGAGTTTCTAGGTGAAAGTGATTTTGACGTGCCACTATCTGCCATTATAAATTTCTCACATTTAAAGCACTATATTTCTAAAACTATGAAACATTTCAAAGATTCCTTTTCAGGCAAACATGTCCACCGTAAGATGAACCTAAATAGGTTTGAATGGGGATTCTAGGTGTAAGTATGTAGGACTAGTAGCATGCCAAAGTTATAATTTTTTTCGGACGGCATACTATAGCATGTCGTTTTTCGTGATTTTGGACTATTTGAAAAAAAGATGAAAATCATGAAAAAACGACATACTATAGTTCATGGCTTCGGACGGCATACTATAGCATGTCGTTTTTCATGATTTTGGAGGATTTGAAAAAAAGATGAAAATCATGAAAAAAACGACATACTATAGTCCATGGTTTGGGACGGCATAATATAATATGTCATATTTTCATGATTTTGGGACACTATGTCAGAGCCAGGACTTGAACCTGCAGCCTCCTGATTACCAGGCAGGCTCTGTACCCAGTGAGCCACTGTGCATGCTGTTCTTAAAAGGCTGATTAGATAATGACAGAAGAGCCAGAGACTTGTTTCCATTGTGGTTCATAAACATTTGAGCGTCTAGAGATAAACAACAGCAAAAGAAACAATAGACAAATCTCCTGTTATTTTATTTTTTGTATTTTATTTTTGTATCAATGTTGTATTCAAAGGGAACAGCAGACTGCATTGTGGCAGTTAGCAAGTAGATCAGTGACTTAGCACACTGGCTGCATGATCTGGCCATAGTGGGTTCAAACCCCACTCAAATCTTTACTTGCCAAAATCTGCCATTGACCCCCATTCTGAATTTCTCAAATTTAAAAGCACTATATTTCTAAAACTATGAAACATTTCAAAGATTCCTTTTCAGGCAAACATGTCCACCGTAAGATGAACCTAAGTAGGCTTGAATGGGGTTTCTAGGTGTAAGTATGTAGGACTAGTAGCATGCCAAAGTTTGTGCTATTGCCATTGAGAATGCATTGGGTGTTAAAGTTAAATAACTCAGAAACTACAAAACATTTCAAAGTAAAAAGTTCCAGCATGTGTCTCCACAGTAAGCTGAATTATAAAAAGTGTGAATGGAGTTTCTAGGTGAAAGTGCTTTTTTGACGTGCCAATATCTGCCATTGAGCCCCATTGTAAAATTCTCAAATTTGAAAGCACTATATTTCTAAAACTATGAAACATTTCAAAGATTCCTTTTCAGGCAAACATGTCCACCGTAAGATGAACCTAAGTAGGCTTGAATGGAGTTTCTAGGTGTAAGTATGTAGGACTAGTAGCATGCCAAAGTTTGTGCTATTGCCATTGAGAATGCATTGAACGTTAAAGTTAAATAACTCAGAAACTACAAAACATTTCAAAGTAAAAAGTTCCAGCATGTGTCTCCACAGTAAGCTGAATTATAAAAAGTGTGAATGGAGTTTCTAGGTGAAAGTGCTTTTTTGACGTGCCAATATCTGCCATTGAGCCCCATTGTAAAATTCTCAAATTTGAAAGCACTATATTTCTAAAACTATGAAACATTTCAAAGATTCCTTTTCAGGCAAACATGTCCACCGTAAGATGAACCTAAGTAGGCTTGAATGGGGTTTCTAGGTGTAAGTATGTAGGACTAGTAGCATGCCAAAGTTTGTGCTATTGCCATTGAGAATGCATTGGGCGTTAAAGTTAAATAACTCAGAAACTACAAAACATTTCAAAGTAAAAAGTTCCAGCATGTGTCTCCACAGTAAGCTGAATTATAAAAAGTGTGAATGGAGTTTCTAGGTGAAAGTGCTTTTTTGACGTGCCAATATCTGCCATTGAGCCCCATTGTAAAATTCTCAAATTTGAAAGTACTATATTTCTAAAACTATGAAACATTTCAAAGATTCCTTTTCAGGCAAACATGTCCACCGTAAGATTAACCTAAGTAGGCTTGAATGGGGTTTCTAGGTGTAAGTATGTAGGACTAGTAGCATGCCAAAGTTTGTGCTATTGCCATTGAGAATGCATTGGGCGTTAAAGTTAAATAACTCAGAAACTACAAAACATTTCAAAGTAAAAAGTTCCAGCATGTGTCTCCACAGTAAGCTGAATTATAAAAAGTGTGAATGGAGTTTCTAGGTGAAAGTGCTTTTTTGACGTGCCAATATCTGCCAATGAGCCCCATTGTAAAATTCTCAAATTTGAAAGCACTATATTTCTAAAACTATGAAACATTTCAAAGATTCCTTTTCAGGCAAACATGTCCACCGTAAGATGAACCTAACTAGGCTTGAATGGGGTTTCTAGGTGTAAGTATGTAGGACTAGTAGCATGCCAAAGTTTGTGCTATTGCTATTGAGAATGCATTGGGAGTTAAAGTTAAATAACTCAGAAACTACAAAACATTTCAAAGTAAAAAGTTCCAGCATGTGTCTCCACAGTAAGCTGAATTATAAAAAGTGTGAATGGAGTTTCTAGGTGAAAGTGCTTTTTTGACGTGCCAATATCTGCCAATGAGCCCCATTGTAAAATTCTCAAATTTGAAAGCACTATATTTCTAAAACTATGAAACATTTCAAAGATTCCTTTTCAGGCAAACATGTCCACTGTAAGATGAACCTAAGTAGGCTTGAATGGGGTTTCTAGGTGTAAGTATGTAGGACTAGTAGCATGCCAAAGTTTGTGCTATTGCCATTGAGAATGCATTGGGCGTTAAAGTTAAATAACTCAGAAACTACAAAACATTTCAAAGTAAAAAGTTCCAGCATGTGTCTCCACAGTAAGCTGAATTATAAAACGTGTGAATGGAGTTTCTAGGTGAAAGTGATTTTGACGTGCCACTATCTGCCATTATAAATTTCTCACATTTAAAGCACTATATTTCTAAAACTATGAAACATTTCAAAGATTCCTTTTCAGGCAAACATTTCCACCGTAAGATGAACCTAAATAGGTTTGAATGGGGATTCTAGGTGTAAGTATGTAGGACTAGTAGCATGCCAAATTTATAATTTTTTTCGGACGGCATACTATAGCATGTCGTTTTTCGTGATTTTGGACTATTTGAAAAAAAGATGAAAATCATGAAAAAACGACATACTATAGTTCATGGCTTCGGACGGCATACTATAGCATGTCGTTTTTCATGATTTTGGAGGATTTGAAAAAAAGATGAAAATCATGAAAAAAACGACATACTATAGTCCATGGTTTGGGACGGCATAATATAATATGTCATATTTTCATGATTTTGGGACACTATGTCAGAGCCAGGACTTGAACCTGCAGCCTCCTGATTACCAGGCAGGCTCTGTACCCAGTGAGCCACTGTGCATGCTGTTCTTAAAAGGCTGATTAGATAATGACAGAAGAGCCAGAGACTTGTTTCCATTGTGGTTCATAAACATTTGAGCGTCTAGAGATAAACAACAGCAAAAGAAACAATAGACAAATCTCCTGTTATTTTATTTTTTGTATTTTATTTTTGTATCAATGTTGTATTCAAAGGGAACAGCAGACTGCATTGTGGCAGGTAGCAAGTAGATCAGTGACTTAGCACACTGGCTGCATGATCTGGAGATAGTGGGTTCAAACCCCACTCAAAGTTGACGTGCCAATATCTGCCATTGAGCCCCATTGTAAAATTCTCAAATTTGAAAGCACTATATTTCTAAAACTATGAAACATTTCAAAGATTCCTTTTCAGGCAAACATGTCCACCGTAAGATGAACCTAAGTAGGCTTGAATGGGGTTTCTAGGTGTAAGTATGTAGGACTAGTAGCATGCCAAAGTTTGTGCTATTGCCATTGAGAATGCATTGGGCGTTAAAGTTAAATAACTCAGAAACTACAAAACATTTCAAAGTAAAAAGTTCCAGCATGTGTCTCCACAGTAAGCTGAATTATAAAAAGTGTGAATGGAGTTTCTAGGTGAAAGTGCTTTTTTGACGTGCCAATATCTGCCAATGAGCCCCATTGTAAAATTCTCAAATTTGAAAGCACTATATTTCTAAAACTATGAAACATTTCAAAGATTCCTTTTCAGGCAAACATGTCCACCGTAAGATGAACCTAACTAGACTTGAATTGGGTTTCTAGGTGTAAGTATGTAGGACTAGTAGCATGCCAAAGTTTGTGCTATTGCCATTGAGAATGCATTGGGAGTTAAAGTTAAATAACTCAGAAACTACAAAACATTTCAAAGTAAAAAGTTCCAGCATGTGTCTCCACAGTAAGCTGAATTATAAAAAGTGTGAATGGAGTTTCTAGGTGAAAGTGCTTTTTTGACGTGCCAATATCTGCCAATGAGCCCCATTGTAAAATTCTCAAATTTGAAAGCACTATATTTCTAAAACTATGAAACATTTCAAAGATTCCTTTTCAGGCAAACATGTCCACTGTAAGATGAACCTAAGTAGGCTTGAATGGGGTTTCTAGGTGTAAGTATGTAGGACTAGTAGCATGCCAAAGTTTGTGCTATTTCCATTGAGAATGCATTGGGCGTTAAAGTTAAATAACTCAGAAACTACAAAACATTTCAAAGTAAAAAGTTCCAGCATGTGTCTCCACAGTAAGCTGAATTATAAAACGTGTGAATGGAGTTTCTAGGTGAAAGTGATTTTGACGTGCCACTATCTGCCATTATAAATTTCTCACATTTAAAGCACTATATTTCTAAAACTATGAAACATTTCAAAGATTCCTTTTCAGGCAAACATGTCCACCGTAAGATGAACCTAAATAGGTTTGAATGGGGATTCTAGGTGTAAGTATGTAGGACTAGTAGCATGCCAAAGTTATAATTTTTTTCGGACGGCATACTATAGCATGTCGTTTTTCGTGATTTTGGACTATTTGAAAAAAAGATGAAAATCATGAAAAAACGACATACTATAGTTCATGGCTTCGGACGGCATACTATAGCATGTCGTTTTTCATGATTTTGGAGGATTTGAAAAAAAGATGAAAATCATGAAAAAAACGACATACTATAGTCCATGGTTTGGGACGGCATAATATAATATGTCATATTTTCATGATTTTGGGACACTATGTCAGAGCCAGGACTTGAACCTGCAGCCTCCTGATTACCAGGCAGGCTCTGTACCCAGTGAGCCACTGTGCATGCTGTTCTTAAAAGGCTGATTAGATAATGACAGAAGAGCCAGAGACTTGTTTCCATTGTGGTTCATAAACATTTGAGCGTCTAGAGATAAACAACAGCAAAAGAAACAATAGACAAATCTCCTGTTATTTTATTTTTTGTATTTTATTTTTGTATCAATGTTGTATTCAAAGGGAACAGCAGACTGCATTGTGGCAGGTAGCAAGTAGATCAGTGACTTAGCACACTGGCTGCATGATCTGGAGATAGTGGGTTCAAACCCCACTCAAATCTTTACTTGCCAAAATCTGCCATTGACCCCCATTCTGAATTTCTCAAATTTAAAAGCACTATATTTCTAAAACTATGAAACATTTCAAAGATTCCTTTTCAGGCAAACATGTCCACCGTAAGATGAACCTAAGTAGGCTTGAATGGGGTTTCTAGGTGTAAGTATGTAGGACTAGTAGCATGCCAAAGTTTGTGCTATTGCCATTGAGAATGCATTGGGTGTTAAAGTTAAATAACTCAGAAACTACAAAACATTTCAAAGTAAAAAGTTCCAGCATGTGTCTCCACAGTAAGCTGAATTATAAAAAGTGTGAATGGAGTTTCTAGGTGAAAGTGCTTTTTTGACGTGCCAATATCTGCCATTGAGCCCCATTGTAAAATTCTCAAATTTGAAAGCACTATATTTCTAAAACTATGAAACATTTCAAAGATTCCTTTTCAGGCAAACATGTCCACCGTAAGATGAACCTAAGTAGGCTTGAATGGGGTTTCTAGGTGTAAGTATGTAGGACTAGTAGCATGCCAAAGTTTGTGCTATTGCCATTGAGAATGCATTGGGCGTTAAAGTTAAATAACTCAGAAACTACAAAACATTTCAAAGTAAAAAGTTCCAGCATGTGTCTCCACAGTAAGCTGAATTATAAAAAGTGTGAATGGAGTTTCTAGGTGAAAGTGCTTTTTTGACGTGCCAATATCTGCCATTGAGCCCCATTGTAAAATTCTCAAATTTGAAAGCACTATATTTCTAAAACTATGAAACATTTCAAAGATTCCTTTTCAGGCAAACATGTCCACCGTAAGATGAACCTAAGTAGGCTTGAATGGAGTTTCTAGGTGTAAGTATGTAGGACTAGTAGCATGCCAAAGTTTGTGCTATTGCCATTGAGAATGCATTGAACGTTAAAGTTAAATAACTCAGAAACTACAAAACATTTCAAAGTAAAAAGTTCCAGCATGTGTCTCCACAGTAAGCTGAATTATAAAAAGTGTGAATGGAGTTTCTAGGTGAAAGTGCTTTTTTGACGTGCCAATATCTGCCATTGAGCCCCATTGTAAAATTCTCAAATTTGAAAGCACTATATTTCTAAAACTATGAAACATTTCAAAGATTCCTTTTCAGGCAAACATGTCCACCGTAAGATGAACCTAAGTAGGCTTGAATGGGGTTTCTAGGTGTAAGTATGTAGGACTAGTAGCATGCCAAAGTTTGTGCTATTGCCATTGAGAATGCATTGGGCGTTAAAGTTAAATAACTCAGAAACTACAAAACATTTCAAAGTAAAAAGTTCCAGCATGTGTCTCCACAGTAAGCTGAATTATAAAAAGTGTGAATGGAGTTTCTAGGTGAAAGTGCTTTTTTGACGTGCCAATATCTGCCATTGAGCCCCATTGTAAAATTCTCAAATTTGAAAGTACTATATTTCTAAAACTATGAAACATTTCAAAGATTCCTTTTCAGGCAAACATGTCCACCGTAAGATTAACCTAAGTAGGCTTGAATGGGGTTTCTAGGTGTAAGTATGTAGGACTAGTAGCATGCCAAAGTTTGTGCTATTGCCATTGAGAATGCATTGGGCGTTAAAGTTAAATAACTCAGAAACTACAAAACATTTCAAAGTAAAAAGTTCCAGCATGTGTCTCCACAGTAAGCTGAATTATAAAAAGTGTGAATGGAGTTTCTAGGTGAAAGTGCTTTTTTGACGTGCCAATATCTGCCAATGAGCCCCATTGTAAAATTCTCAAATTTGAAAGCACTATATTTCTAAAACTATGAAACATTTCAAAGATTCCTTTTCAGGCAAACATGTCCACCGTAAGATGAACCTAACTAGGCTTGAATGGGGTTTCTAGGTGTAAGTATGTAGGACTAGTAGCATGCCAAAGTTTGTGCTATTGCTATTGAGAATGCATTGGGAGTTAAAGTTAAATAACTCAGAAACTACAAAACATTTCAAAGTAAAAAGTTCCAGCATGTGTCTCCACAGTAAGCTGAATTATAAAAAGTGTGAATGGAGTTTCTAGGTGAAAGTGCTTTTTTGACGTGCCAATATCTGCCAATGAGCCCCATTGTAAAATTCTCAAATTTGAAAGCACTATATTTCTAAAACTATGAAACATTTCAAAGATTCCTTTTCAGGCAAACATGTCCACTGTAAGATGAACCTAAGTAGGCTTGAATGGGGTTTCTAGGTGTAAGTATGTAGGACTAGTAGCATGCCAAAGTTTGTGCTATTGCCATTGAGAATGCATTGGGCGTTAAAGTTAAATAACTCAGAAACTACAAAACATTTCAAAGTAAAAAGTTCCAGCATGTGTCTCCACAGTAAGCTGAATTATAAAACGTGTGAATGGAGTTTCTAGGTGAAAGTGATTTTGACGTGCCACTATCTGCCATTATAAATTTCTCACATTTAAAGCACTATATTTCTAAAACTATGAAACATTTCAAAGATTCCTTTTCAGGCAAACATTTCCACCGTAAGATGAACCTAAATAGGTTTGAATGGGGATTCTAGGTGTAAGTATGTAGGACTAGTAGCATGCCAAATTTATAATTTTTTTCGGACGGCATACTATAGCATGTCGTTTTTCGTGATTTTGGACTATTTGAAAAAAAGATGAAAATCATGAAAAAACGACATACTATAGTTCATGGCTTCGGACGGCATACTATAGCATGTCGTTTTTCATGATTTTGGAGGATTTGAAAAAAAGATGAAAATCATGAAAAAAACGACATACTATAGTCCATGGTTTGGGACGGCATAATATAATATGTCATATTTTCATGATTTTGGGACACTATGTCAGAGCCAGGACTTGAACCTGCAGCCTCCTGATTACCAGGCAGGCTCTGTACCCAGTGAGCCACTGTGCATGCTGTTCTTAAAAGGCTGATTAGATAATGACAGAAGAGCCAGAGACTTGTTTCCATTGTGGTTCATAAACATTTGAGCGTCTAGAGATAAACAACAGCAAAAGAAACAATAGACAAATCTCCTGTTATTTTATTTTTTGTATTTTATTTTTGTATCAATGTTGTATTCAAAGGGAACAGCAGACTGCATTGTGGCAGGTAGCATGTAGATCAGTGACTTAGCACACTGGCTGCATGATCTGGAGATAGTGGGTTCAAACCCCACTCAAAGTTGACGTGCCAATATCTGCCATTGAGCCCCATTGTAAAATTCTCAAATTTGAAAGCACTATATTTCTAAAACTATGAAACATTTCAAAGATTCCTTTTCAGGCAAACATGTCCACCGTAAGATGAACCTAAGTAGGCTTGAATGGGGTTTCTAGGTGTAAGTATGTAGGACTAGTAGCATGCCAAAGTTTGTGCTATTGCCATTGAGAATGCATTGGGCGTTAAAGTTAAATAACTCAGAAACTACAAAACATTTCAAAGTAAAAAGTTCCAGCATGTGTCTCCACAGTAAGCTGAATTATAAAAAGTGTGAATGGAGTTTCTAGGTGAAAGTGCTTTTTTGACGTGCCAATATCTGCCAATGAGCCCCATTGTAAAATTCTCAAATTTGAAAGCACTATATTTCTAAAACTATGAAACATTTCAAAGATTCCTTTTCAGGCAAACATGTCCACCGTAAGATGAACCTAACTAGGCTTGAATGGGGTTTCTAGGTGTAAGTATGTAGGACTAGTAGCATGCCAAAGTTTGTGCTATTGCCATTGAGAATGCATTGGGAGTTAAAGTTAAATAACTCAGAAACTACAAAACATTTCAAAGTAAAAAGTTCCAGCATGTGTCTCCACAGTAAGCTGAATTATAAAAAGTGTGAATGGAGTTTCTAGGTGAAAGTGCTTTTTTGACGTGCCAATATCTGCCAATGAGCCCCATTGTAAAATTCTCAAATTTGAAAGCACTATATTTCTAAAACTATGAAACATTTCAAAGATTCCTTTTCAGGCAAACATGTCCACTGTAAGATGAACCTAAGTAGGCTTGAATGGGGTTTCTAGGTGTAAGTATGTAGGACTAGTAGCATGCCAAAGTTTGTGCTATTTCCATTGAGAATGCATTGGGCGTTAAAGTTAAATAACTCAGAAACTACAAAACATTTCAAAGTAAAAAGTTCCAGCATGTGTCTCCACAGTAAGCTGAATTATAAAACGTGTGAATGGAGTTTCTAGGTGAAAGTGATTTTGACGTGCCACTATCTGCCATTATAAATTTCTCACATTTAAAGCACTATATTTCTAAAACTATGAAACATTTCAAAGATTCCTTTTCAGGCAAACATGTCCACCGTAAGATGAACCTAAATAGGTTTGAATGGGGATTCTAGGTGTAAGTATGTAGGACTAGTAGCATGCCAAAGTTATAATTTTTTTCGGACGGCATACTATAGCATGTCGTTTTTCGTGATTTTGGACTATTTGAAAAAAAGATGAAAATCATGAAAAAACGACATACTATAGTTCATGGCTTCGGACGGCATACTATAGCATGTCGTTTTTCATGATTTTGGAGGATTTGAAAAAAAGATGAAAATCATGAAAAAAACGACATACTATAGTCCATGGTTTGGGACGGCATAATATAATATGTCATATTTTCATGATTTTGGGACACTATGTCAGAGCCAGGACTTGAACCTGCAGCCTCCTGATTACCAGGCAGGCTCTGTACCCAGTGAGCCACTGTGCATGCTGTTCTTAAAAGGCTGATTAGATAATGACAGAAGAGCCAGAGACTTGTTTCCATTGTGGTTCATAAACATTTGAGCGTCTAGAGATAAACAACAGCAAAAGAAACAATAGACAAATCTCCTGTTATTTTATTTTTTGTATTTTATTTTTGTATCAATGTTGTATTCAAAGGGAACAGCAGACTGCATTGTGGCAGGTAGCAAGTAGATCAGTGACTTAGCACACTGGCTGCATGATCTGGAGATAGTGGGTTCAAACCCCACTCAAATCTTTACTTGCCAAAATCTGCCATTGACCCCCATTCTGAATTTCTCAAATTTAAAAGCACTATATTTCTAAAACTATGAAACATTTCAAAGATTCCTTTTCAGGCAAACATGTCCACCGTAAGATGAACCTAAGTAGGCTTGAATGGGGTTTCTAGGTGTAAGTATGTAGGACTAGTAGCATGCCAAAGTTTGTGCTATTGCCATTGAGAATGCATTGGGTGTTAAAGTTAAATAACTCAGAAACTACAAAACATTTCAAAGTAAAAAGTTCCAGCATGTGTCTCCACAGTAAGCTGAATTATAAAAAGTGTGAATGGAGTTTCTAGGTGAAAGTGCTTTTTTTGACGTGCCAATATCTGCCATTGGGCCCCATTGTAAAATTCTCAAATTTGAAAGCACTATATTTCTAAAACTATGAAACATTTCAAAGATTCCTTTTCAGGCAAACATGTCCACCGTAAGATGAACCTAAGTAGGCTTGAATGGGGTTTCTAGGTGTAAGTATGTAGGACTAGTAGCAAGCCAAAGTTTGTGCTATTGCCATTGAGAATGCATTGAACGTTAAAGTTAAATAACTCAGAAACTACAAAACATTTCAAAGTAAAAAGTTCCAGCATGTGTCTCCACAGTAAGCTGAATTATAAAAAGTGTGAATGGAGTTTCTAGGTGAAAGTGCTTTTTTGACGTGCCAATATCTGCCATTGAGCCCCATTGTAAAATTCTCAAATTTGAAAGCACTATATTTCTAAAACTATGAAACATTTCAAAGATTCCTTTTCAGGCAAACATGTCCACCGTAAGATGAACCTAAGTAGGCTTGAATGGGGTTTCTAGGTGTAAGTATGTAGGACTAGTAGCATGCCAAAGTTTGTGCTATTGCCATTGAGAATGCATTGGGCGTTAAAGTTAAATAACTCAGAAACTACAAAACATTTCAAAGTAAAAAGTTCCAGCATGTGTCTCCACAGTAAGCTGAATTATAAAAAGTGTGAATGGAGTTTCTAGGTGAAAGTGCTTTTTTGACGTGCCAATATCTGCCATTGAGCCCCATTGTAAAATTCTCAAATTTGAAAGCACTATATTTCTAAAACTATGAAACATTTCAAAGATTCCTTTTCAGGCAAACATGTCCACCGTAAGATGAACCTAAGTAGGCTTGAATGGGGTTTCTAGGTGTAAGTATGTAGGACTAGTAGCATGCCAAAGTTTGTGCTATTGCCATTGAGAATGCATTGGGCGTTAAAGTTAAATAACTCAGAAACTACAAAACATTTCAAAGTAAAAAGTTCCAGCATGTGTCTCCACAGTAAGCTGAATTATAAAAAGTGTGAATGGAGTTTCTAGGTGAAAGTGCTTTTTTGACGTGCCAATATCTGCCAATGAGCCCCATTGTAAAATTCTCAAATTTGAAAGCACTATATTTCTAAAACTATGAAACATTTCAAAGATTCCTTTTCAGGCAAACATGTCCACCGTAAGATGAACCTAACTAGGCTTGAATGGGGTTTCTAGGTGTAAGTATGTAGGACTAGTAGCATGCCAAAGTTTGTGCTATTGCCATTGAGAATGCATTGGGAGTTAAAGTTAAATAACTCAGAAACTACAAAACATTTCAAAGTAAAAAGTTCCAGCATGTGTCTCCACAGTAAGCTGAATTATAAAAAGTGTGAATGGAGTTTCTAGGTGAAAGTGCTTTTTTGACGTGCCAATATCTGCCAATGAGCCCCATTGTAAAATTCTCAAATTTGAAAGCACTATATTTCTAAAACTATGAAACATTTCAAAGATTCCTTTTCAGGCAAACATGTCCACTGTAAGATGAACCTAAGTAGGCTTGAATGGGGTTTCTAGGTGTAAGTATGTAGGACTAGTAGCATGCCAAAGTTTGTGCTATTTCCATTGAGAATGCATTGGGCGTTAAAGTTAAATAACTCAGAAACTACAAAACATTTCAAAGTAAAAAGTTCCAGCATGTGTCTCCACAGTAAGCTGAATTATAAAACGTGTGAATGGAGTTTCTAGGTGAAAGTGATTTTGACGTGCCACTATCTGCCATTATAAATTTCTCACATTTAAAGCACTATATTTCTAAAACTATGAAACATTTCAAAGATTCCTTTTCAGGCAAACATGTCCACCGTAAGATGAACCTAAATAGGTTTGAATGGGGATTCTAGGTGTAAGTATGTAGGACTAGTAGCATGCCAAAGTTATAATTTTTTTCGGACGGCATACTATAGCATGTCGTTTTTCGTGATTTTGGACTATTTGAAAAAAAGATGAAAATCATGAAAAAACGACATACTATAGTTCATGGCTTCGGACGGCATACTATAGCATGTCGTTTTTCATGATTTTGGAGGATTTGAAAAAAAGATGAAAATCATGAAAAAAACGACATACTATAGTCCATGGTTTGGGACGGCATAATATAATATGTCATATTTTCATGATTTTGGGACACTATGTCAGAGCCAGGACTTGAACCTGCAGCCTCCTGATTACCAGGCAGGCTCTGTACCCAGTGAGCCACTGTGCATGCTGTTCTTAAAAGGCTGATTAGATAATGACAGAAGAGCCAGAGACTTGTTTCCATTGTGGTTCATAAACATTTGAGCGTCTAGAGATAAACAACAGCAAAAGAAACAATAGACAAATCTCCTGTTATTTTATTTTTTGTATTTTATTTTTGTATCAATGTTGTATTCAAAGGGAACAGCAGACTGCATTGTGGCAGGTAGCAAGTAGATCAGTGACTTAGCACACTGGCTGCATGATCTGGAGATAGTGGGTTCAAACCCCACTCAAATCTTTACTTGCCAAAATCTGCCATTGACCCCCATTCTGAATTTCTCAAATTTAAAAGCACTATATTTCTAAAACTATGAAACATTTCAAAGATTCCTTTTCAGGCAAACATGTCCACCGTAAGATGAACCTAAGTAGGCTTGAATGGGGTTTCTAGGTGTAAGTATGTAGGACTAGTAGCATGCCAAAGTTTGTGCTATTGCCATTGAGAATGCATTGGGTGTTAAAGTTAAATAACTCAGAAACTACAAAACATTTCAAAGTAAAAAGTTCCAGCATGTGTCTCCACAGTAAGCTGAATTATAAAAAGTGTGAATGGAGTTTCTAGGTGAAAGTGCTTTTTTTGACGTGCCAATATCTGCCATTGGGCCCCATTGTAAAATTCTCAAATTTGAAAGCACTATATTTCTAAAACTATGAAACATTTCAAAGATTCCTTTTCAGGCAAACATGTCCACCGTAAGATGAACCTAAGTAGGCTTGAATGGGGTTTCTAGGTGTAAGTATGTAGGACTAGTAGCATGCCAAAGTTTGTGCTATTGCCATTGAGAATGCATTGAACGTTAAAGTTAAATAACTCAGAAACTACAAAACATTTCAAAGTAAAAAGTTCAAGCATGTGTCTCCACAGTAAGCTGAATTATAAAAAGTGTGAATGGAGTTTCTAGGTGAAAGTGCTTTTTTGACGTGCCAATATCTGCCATTGAGCCCCATTGTAAAATTCTCAAATTTGAAAGCACTATATTTCTAAAACTATGAAACATTTCAAAGATTCCTTTTCAGGCAAACATGTCCACCGTAAGATGAACCTAAGTAGGCTTGAATGGGGTTTCTAGGTGTAAGTATGTAGGACTAGTAGCATGCCAAAGTTTGTGCTATTGCCATTGAGAATGCATTGGGCGTTAAAGTTAAATAACTCAGAAACTACAAAACATTTCAAAGTAAAAAGTTCCAGCATGTGTCTCCACAGTAAGCTGAATTATAAAAAGTGTGAATGGAGTTTCTAGGTGAAAGTGCTTTTTTGACGTGCCAATATCTGCCAATGAGCCCCATTGTAAAATTCTCAAATTTGAAAGCACTATATTTCTAAAACTATGAAACATTTCAAAGATTCCTTTTCAGGCAAACATGTCCACCGTAAGATGAACCTAACTAGGCTTGAATGGGGTTTCTAGGTGTAAGTATGTAGGACTAGTAGCATGCCAAAGTTTGTGCTATTGCCATTGAGAATGCATTGGGAGTTAAAGTTAAATAACTCAGAAACTACAAAACATTTCAAAGTAAAAAGTTCCAGCATGTGTCTCCACAGTAAGCTGAATTATAAAAAGTGTGAATGGAGTTTCTAGGTGAAAGTGCTTTTTTGACGTGCCAATATCTGCCAATGAGCCCCATTGTAAAATTCTCAAATTTGAAAGCACTATATTTCTAAAACTATGAAACATTTCAAAGATTCCTTTTCAGGCAAACATGTCCACTGTAAGATGAACCTAAGTAGGCTTGAATGGGGTTTCTAGGTGTAAGTATGTAGGACTAGTAGCATGCCAAAGTTTGTGCTATTTCCATTGAGAATGCATTGGGCGTTAAAGTTAAATAACTCAGAAACTACAAAACATTTCAAAGTAAAAAGTTCCAGCATGTGTCTCCACAGTAAGCTGAATTATAAAACGTGTGAATGGAGTTTCTAGGTGAAAGTGATTTTGACGTGCCACTATCTGCCATTATAAATTTCTCACATTTAAAGCACTATATTTCTAAAACTATGAAACATTTCAAAGATTCCTTTTCAGGCAAACATGTCCACCGTAAGATGAACCTAAATAGGTTTGAATGGGGATTCTAGGTGTAAGTATGTAGGACTAGTAGCATGCGAAAGTTATAATTTTTTTCGGACGGCATACTATAGCATGTCGTTTTTCGTGATTTTGGACTATTTGAAAAAAAGATGAAAATCATGAAAAAACTACATACTATAGTTCATGGCTTCGGACGGCATACTATAGCATGTCGTTTTTCATGATTTTGGAGGATTTGAAAAAAAGATGAAAATCATGAAAAAAACGACATACTATAGTCCATGGTTTGGGACGGCATAATATAATATGTCATATTTTCATGATTTTGGGACACTATGTCAGAGCCAGGACTTGAACCTGCAGCCTCCTGATTACCAGGCAGGCTCTGTACCCAGTGAGCCACTGTGCATGCTGTTCTTAAAAGGCTGATTAGATAATGACAGAAGAGCCAGAGACTTGTTTCCATTGTGGTTCATAAACATTTGAGCGTCTAGAGATAAACAACAGCAAAAGAAACAATAGACAAATCTCCTGTTATTTTATTTTTTGTATTTTATTTTTGTATCAATGTTGTATTCAAAGGGAACAGCAGACTGCATTGTGGCAGGTAGCAAGTAGATCAGTGACTTAGCACACTGGCTGCATGATCTGGAGATAGTGGGTTCAAACCCCACTCAAATCTTTACTTGCCAAAATCTGCCATTGACCCCCATTCTGAATTTCTCAAATTTAAAAGCACTATATTTCTAAAACTATGAAACATTTCAAAGATTCCTTTTCAGGCAAACATGTCCACCGTAAGATGAACCTAAGTAGGCTTGAATGGGGTTTCTAGGTGTAAGTATGTAGGACTAGTAGCATGCCAAAGTTTGTGCTATTGCCATTGAGAATGCATTGGGTGTTAAAGTTAAATAACTCAGAAACTACAAAACATTTCAAAGTAAAAAGTTCCAGCATGTGTCTCCACAGTAAGCTGAATTATAAAAAGTGTGAATGGAGTTTCTAGGTGAAAGTGCTTTTTTTGACGTGCCAATATCTGCCATTGGGCCCCATTGTAAAATTCTCAAATTTGAAAGCACTATATTTCTAAAACTATGAAACATTTCAAAGATTCCTTTTCAGGCAAACATGTCCACCGTAAGATGAACCTAAGTAGGCTTGAATGGGGTTTCTAGGTGTAAGTATGTAGGACTAGTAGCATGCCAAAGTTTGTGCTATTGCCATTGAGAATGCATTGAACGTTAAAGTTAAATAACTCAGAAACTACAAAACATTTCAAAGTAAAAAGTTCAAGCATGTGTCTCCACAGTAAGCTGAATTATAAAAAGTGTGAATGGAGTTTCTAGGTGAAAGTGCTTTTTTGACGTGCCAATATCTGCCATTGAGCCCCATTGTAAAATTCTCAAATTTGAAAGCACTATATTTCTAAAACTATGAAACATTTCAAAGATTCCTTTTCAGGCAAACATGTCCACCGTAAGATGAACCTAAGTAGGCTTGAATGGGGTTTCTAGGTGTAAGTATGTAGGACTAGTACCATGCCAAAGTTTGTGCTATTGCCATTGAGAATGCATTGGGCGTTAAAGTTAAATAACTCAGAAACTACAAAACATTTCAAAGTAAAAAGTTCCAGGATGTGTCTCCACAGTAAGCTGAATTATAAAACGTGTGAATGGAGTTTCTAGGTGAAAGTGCTTTTTTGACGTGCCAATATCTGCCATTGAGCCCCATTGTAAAATTCTCAAATTTGAAAGCACTATATTTCTAAAACTATGAAACATTTCAAAGATTCCTTTTCAGGCAAACATGTCCACCGTAAGATGAACCTAAGTAGGCTTGAATGGGGTTTCTAGGTGTAAGTATGTAGGACTAGTAGCATGCCAAAGTTTGTGCTATTGCCATTGAGAATGCATTGGGCGTTAAAGTTAAATAACTCAGAAACTACAAAACATTTCAAAGTAAAAAGTTCCAGCATGTGTCTCCACAGTAAGCTGAATTATAAAAAGTGTGAATGGAGTTTCTAGGTGAAAGTGCTTTTTTGACGTGCCAATATCTGCCAATGAGCCCCATTGTAAAATTCTCAAATTTGAAAGCACTATATTTCTAAAACTATGAAACATTTCAAAGATTCCTTTTCAGGCAAACATGTCCACCGTAAGATGAACCTAACTAGGCTTGAATGGGGTTTCTAGGTGTAAGTATGTAGGACTAGTAGCATGCCAAAGTTTGTGCTATTGCCATTGAGAATGCATTGGGAGTTAAAGTTAAATAACTCAGAAACTACAAAACATTTCAAAGTAAAAAGTTCCAGCATGTGTCTCCACAGTAAGCTGAATTATAAAAAGTGTGAATGGAGTTTCTAGGTGAAAGTGCTTTTTTGACGTGCCAATATCTGCCAATGAGCCCCATTGTAAAATTCTCAAATTTGAAAGCACTATATTTCTAAAACTATGAAACATTTCAAAGATTCCTTTTCAGGCAAACATGTCCACTGTAAGATGAACCTAAGTAGGCTTGAATGGGGTTTCTAGGTGTAAGTATGTAGGACTAGTAGCATGCCAAAGTTTGTGCTATTTCCATTGAGAATGCATTGGGCGTTAAAGTTAAATAACTCAGAAACTACAAAACATTTCAAAGTAAAAAGTTCCAGCATGTGTCTCCACAGTAAGCTGAATTATAAAACGTGTGAATGGAGTTTCTAGGTGAAAGTGATTTTGACGTGCCACTATCTGCCATTATAAATTTCTCACATTTAAAGCACTATATTTCTAAAACTATGAAACATTTCAAAGATTCCTTTTCAGGCAAACATGTCCACCGTAAGATGAACCTAAATAGGTTTGAATGGGGATTCTAGGTGTAAGTATGTAGGACTAGTAGCATGCCAAAGTTATAATTTTTTTCGGACGGCATACTATAGCATGTCGTTTTTCGTGATTTTGGACTATTTGAAAAAAAGATGAAAATCATGAAAAAACGACATACTATAGTTCATGGCTTCGGACGGCATACTATAGCATGTCGTTTTTCATGATTTTGGAGGATTTGAAAAAAAGATGAAAATCATGAAAAAAACGACATACTATAGTCCATGGTTTGGGACGGCATAATATAATATGTCATATTTTCATGATTTTGGGACACTATGTCAGAGCCAGGACTTGAACCTGCAGCCTCCTGATTACCAGGCAGGCTCTGTACCCAGTGAGCCACTGTGCATGCTGTTCTTAAAAGGCTGATTAGATAATGACAGAAGAGCCAGAGACTTGTTTCCATTGTGGTTCATAAACATTTGAGCGTCTAGAGATAAACAACAGCAAAAGAAACAATAGACAAATCTCCTGTTATTTTATTTTTTGTATTTTATTTTTGTATCAATGTTGTATTCAAAGGGAACAGCAGACTGCATTGTGGCAGGTAGCAAGTAGATCAGTGACTTAGCACACTGGCTGCATGATCTGGAGATAGTGGGTTCAAACCCCACTCAAATCTTTACTTGCCAAAATCTGCCATTGACCCCCATTCTGAATTTCTCAAATTTAAAAGCACTATATTTCTAAAACTATGAAACATTTCAAAGATTCCTTTTCAGGCAAACATGTCCACCGTAAGATGAACCTAAGTAGGCTTGAATGGGGTTTCTAGGTGTAAGTATGTAGGACTAGTAGCATGCCAAAGTTTGTGCTATTGCCATTGAGAATGCATTGGGTGTTAAAGTTAAATAACTCAGAAACTACAAAACATTTCAAAGTAAAAAGTTCCAGCATGTGTCTCCACAGTAAGCTGAATTATAAAAAGTGTGAATGGAGTTTCTAGGTGAAAGTGCTTTTTTTGACGTGCCAATATCTGCCATTGGGCCCCATTGTAAAATTCTCAAATTTGAAAGCACTATATTTCTAAAACTATGAAACATTTCAAAGATTCCTTTTCAGGCAAACATGTCCACCGTAAGATGAACCTAAGTAGGCTTGAATGGGGTTTCTAGGTGTAAGTATGTAGGACTAGTAGCATGCCAAAGTTTGTGCTATTGCCATTGAGAATGCATTGAACGTTAAAGTTAAATAACTCAGAAACTACAAAACATTTCAAAGTAAAAAGTTCAAGCATGTGTCTCCACAGTAAGCTGAATTATAAAAAGTGTGAATGGAGTTTCTAGGTGAAAGTGCTTTTTTGACGTGCCAATATCTGCCATTGAGCCCCATTGTAAAATTCTCAAATTTGAAAGCACTATATTTCTAAAACTATGAAACATTTCAAAGATTCCTTTTCAGGCAAACATGTCCACCGTAAGATGAACCTAAGTAGGCTTGAATGGGGTTTCTAGGTGTAAGTATGTAGGACTAGTACCATGCCAAAGTTTGTGCTATTGCCATTGAGAATGCATTGGGCGTTAAAGTTAAATAACTCAGAAACTACAAAACATTTCAAAGTAAAAAGTTCCAGCATGTGTCTCCACAGTAAGCTGAATTATAAAACGTGTGAATGGAGTTTCTAGGTGAAAGTGCTTTTTTGACGTGCCAATATCTGCCATTGAGCCCCATTGTAAAATTCTCAAATTTGAAAGCACTATATTTCTAAAACTATGGAACATTTCAAAGATTCCTTTTCAGGCAAACATGTCCACCGTAAGATGAACCTAAGTAGGCTTGAATGGGGTTTCTAGGTGTAAGTATGTAGGACTAGTAGCATGGCAAAGTTTGTGCTATTGCCATTGAGAATGTATTGGGCGTTAAAGTTAAATAACTCAGAAACTACAAAACATTTCAAAGTAAAAGGTTCCAGCATGTGTCTCCACAGTAAGCTGAATTATAAAACGTGTGAATGGAGTTTCTAGGTGAAAGTGCTTTTTTGACGTGCCAATATCTGCCATTGAGCCCCATTGTAAAATTCTCAAATTTGAAAGCACTATATTTCTAAAACTATGAAACATTTCAAAGATTCCTTTTCAGGCAAACATGTCCACCGTAAGATGAACCTAAGTAGGCTTGAATGGGGTTTCTAGGTGTAAGTATGTAGGACTAGTAGCATGCCAAAGTTTGTGCTATTGCCATTGAGAATGCATTGGGCGTTAAAGTTAAATAACTCAGAAACTACAAAACATTTCAAAGTAAAAAGTTCCAGCATGTGTCTCCACAGTAAGCTGAATTATAAAAAGTGTGAATGGAGTTTCTAGGTGAAAGTGCTTTTTTGACGTGCCAATATCTGCCATTGAGCCCCATTGTAAAATTCTCAAATTTGAAAGCACTATATTTCTAAAACTATGAAACATTTCAAAGATTCCTTTTCAGGCAAACATGTCCACCGTAATATTAACCTAAGTAGGCTTGAATGGGGTTTCTAGGTGTAAGTATGTAGGACTAGTAGCATGCCAAAGTTTGTGCTATTGCCATTGAGAATGCATTGGGCGTTAAAGTTAAATAACTCAGAAACTACAAAACATTTCAAAGTAAAAAGTTCCAGCATGTGTCTCCACAGTAAGCTGAATTATAAAAAGTGTGAATGGAGTTTCTAGGTGAAAGTGCTTTTTTGACGTGCCAATATCTGCCAATGAGCCCCATTGTAAAATTCTCAAATTTGAAAGCACTATATTTCTAAAACTATGAAACATTTCAAAGATTCCTTTTCAGGCAAACATGTCCACCGTAAGATGAACCTAACTAGGCTTGAATGGGGTTTCTAGGTGTAAGTATGTAGGACTAGTAGCATGCCAAAGTTTGTGCTATTGCCATTGAGAATGCATTGGGAGTTAAAGTTAAATAACTCAGAAACTACAAAACATTTCAAAGTAAAAAGTTCCAGCATGTGTCTCCACAGTAAGCTGAATTATAAAAAGTGTGAATGGAGTTTCTAGGTGAAAGTGCTTTTTTGACGTGCCAATATCTGCCAATGAGCCCCATTGTAAAATTCTCAAATTTGAAAGCACTATATTTCTAAAACTATGAAACATTTCAAAGATTCCTTTTCAGGCAAACATGTCCACTGTAAGATGAACCTAAGTAGGCTTGAATGGGGTTTCTAGGTGTAAGTATGTAGGACTAGTAGCATGCCAAAGTTTGTGCTATTGCCATTGAGAATGCATTGGGCGTTAAAGTTAAATAACTCAGAAACTACAAAACATTTCAAAGTAAAAAGTTCCAGCATGTGTCTCCACAGTAAGCTGAATTATAAAACGTGTGAATGGAGTTTCTAGGTGAAAGTGATTTTGACGTGCCACTATCTGCCATTATAAATTTCTCACATTTAAAGCACTATATTTCTAAAACTATGAAACATTTCAAAGATTCCTTTTCAGGCAAACATGTCCACCGTAAGATGAACCTAAATAGGTTTGAATGGGGATTCTAGGTGTAAGTATGTAGGACTAGTAGCATGCCAAAGTTATAATTTTTTTCGGACGGCATACTATAGCATGTCGTTTTTCGTGATTTTGGACTATTTGAAAAAAAGATGAAAATCATGAAAAAACGACATACTATAGTTCATGGCTTCGGACGGCATACTATAGCATGTCGTTTTTCATGATTTTGGAGGATTTGAAAAAAAGATGAAAATCATGAAAAAAACGACATACTATAGTCCATGGTTTGGGACGGCATAATATAATATGTCATATTTTCATGATTTTGGGACACTATGTCAGAGCCAGGACTTGAACCTGCAGCCTCCTGATTACCAGGCAGGCTCTGTACCCAGTGAGCCACTGTGCATGCTGTTCTTAAAAGGCTGATTAGATAATGACAGAAGAGCCAGAGACTTGTTTCCATTGTGGTTCATAAACATTTGAGCGTCTAGAGATAAACAACAGCAAAAGAAACAATAGACAAATCTCCTGTTATTTTATTTTTTGTATTTTATTTTTGTATCAATGTTGTATTCAAAGGGAACAGCAGACTGCGTTGTGGCAGGTAGCAAGTAGATCAGTGACTTAGCACACTGGCTGCATGATCTGGAGATAGTGGGTTCAAACCCCACTCAAATCTTTACTTGCCAAAATCTGCCATTGACCCCCATTCTGAATTTCTCAAATTTAAAAGCACTATATTTCTAAAACTATGAAACATTTCAAAGATTCCTTTTCAGGCAAACATGTCCACCGTAAGATGAACCTAAGTAGGCTTGAATGGGGTTTCTAGGTGTAAGTATGTAGGACTAGTAGCATGCCAAAGTTTGTGCTATTGCCATTGAGAATGCATTGGGCGTTAAAGTTAAATAACTCAGAAACTACAAAACATTTCAAAGTAAAAAGTTCCAGCATGTGTCTCCACAGTAAGCTGAATTATAAAACGTGTGAATGGAGTTTCTAGGTGAAAGTGCTTTTTTGACGTGCCAATATCTGCCATTGAGCCCCATTGTAAAATTCTCAAATTTGAAAGCACTATATTTCTAAAACTATGAAACATTTCAAAGATTCCTTTTCAGGCAAACATGTCCACCGTAAGATGAACCTAAGTAGGCTTGAATGGGGTTTCTAGGTGTAAGTATGTAGGACTAGTAGCATGCCAAAGTTTGTGCTATTGCCATTGAGAATGTATTGGGCGTTAAAGTTAAATAACTCAGAAACTACAAAACATTTCAAAGTAAAAGGTTCCAGCAAGTGTCTCCACAGTAAGCTGAATTATAAAACGTGTGAATGGAGTTTCTAGGTGAAAGTGCTTTTTTGACGTGCCAATATCTGCCATTGAGCCCCATTGTAAAATTCTCAAATTTGAAAGCACTATATTTTTAAAACTATGAAACATTTCAAAGATTCCTTTTCAGGCAAACATGTCCACCGTAAGATGAACCTAAATAGGTTTGAATGGGGATTCTAGGTGTAAGTATGTAGGACTAGTAGCATGCCAAAGTTATAATTTTTTTCGGACGGCATACTATAGCATGTTGTTTTTCGTGATTTTGGACTATTTGAAAAAAAGATGAAAATCATGAAAAAACGACATACTATAGTTCATGGCTTCGGACGGCATACTATAGCATGTCGTTTTTCATGATTTTGGAGGATTTGAAAAAAGATGAAAATCATGAAAAAAACGACATACTATAGTCCATGGTTTGGGACGGCATAATATAATATGTCATATTTTTGGGACACTATGTCAGAGCCAGGACTTGAACCTGCAGCCTCCTGATTACCAGGCAGGCTCTGTACCCAGTGAGCCACTGTGCATGCTGTTCTTAAAAGGCTGATTAGATAATGACAGAAGAGCCAGAGACTTGTTTCCATTGTGGTTCATAAACATTTGAGCGTCTAGAGATAAACAACAGCAAAAGAAACAATAGACAAATCTCCTGTTATTTTATTTTTTGTATTTTATTTTTGTATCAATGTTGTATTCAAAGGGAACAGCAGACTGCATTGTGGCAGGTAGCAAGTAGATCAGTGACTTAGCACACTGGCTGCATGATCTGGAGATAGTGGGTTCAAACCCCACTCAAATCTTTACTTGCCAAAATCTGCCATTGACCCCCATTCTGAATTTCTCAAATTTAAAAGCACTATATTTCTAAAACTATGAAACATTTCAAAGATTCCTTTTCAGGCAAACATGTCCACCGTAAGATGAACCTAAGTAGGCTTGAATGGGGTTTCTAGGTGTAAGTATGTAGGACTAGTAGCATGCCAAAGTTTGTGCTATTGCCATTGAGAATGCATTGGGTGTTAAAGTTAAATAACTCAGAAACTACAAAACATTTCAAAGTAAAAAGTTCCAGCATGTGTCTCCACAGTAAGCTGAATTATAAAAAGTGTGAATGGAGTTTCTAGGTGAAAGTGCTTTTTTGACGTGCCAATATCTGCCATTGAGCCCCATTGTAAAATTCTCAAATTTGAAAGCACTATATTTCTAAAACTATGAAACATTTCAAAGATTCCTTTTCAGGCAAACATGTCCACCGTAAGATGAACCTAAGTAGGCTTGAATGGGGTTTCTAGGTGTAAGTATGTAGGACTAGTAGCATGCCAAAGTTTGTGCTATTGCCATTGAGAATGCATTGAACGTTAAAGTTAAATAACTCAGAAACTACAAAACATTTCAAAGTAAAAAGTTCCAGCATGTGTCTCCACAGTAAGCTGAATTATAAAAAGTGTGAATGGAGTTTCTAGGTGAAAGTGCTTTTTTGACGTGCCAATATCTGCCATTGAGCCCCATTGTAAAATTCTCAAATTTGAAAGCACTATATTTCTAAAACTATGAAACATTTCAAAGATTCCTTTTCAGGCAAACATGTCCACCGTAAGATGAACCTAAGTAGGCTTGAATGGGGTTTCTAGGTGTAAGTATGTAGGACTAGTACCATGCCAAAGTTTGTGCTATTGCCATTGAGAATGCATTGGGCGTTAAAGTTAAATAACTCAGAAACTACAAAACATTTCAAAGTAAAAAGTTCCAGCATGTGTCTCCACAGTAAGCTGAATTATAAAACGTGTGAATGGAGTTTCTAGGTGAAAGTGTTTTTTTGACGTGCCAATATCTGCCATTGAGCCCCATTGTAAAATTCTCAAATTTGAAAGCACTATATTTCTAAAACTATGGAACATTTCAAAGATTCCTTTTCAGGCAAACATGTCCACCGTAAGATGAACCTAAGTAGGCTTGAATGGGGTTTCTAGGTGTAAGTATGTAGGACTAGTAGCATGCCAAAGTTTGTGCTATTGCCATTGAGAATGTATTGGGCGTTAAAGTTAAATAACTCAGAAACTACAAAACATTTTAAAGTAAAAGGTTCCAGCATGTGTCTCCACAGTAAGCTGAATTATAAAACGTGTGAATGGAGTTTCTAGGTGAAAGTGCTTTTTTGACGTGCCAATATCTGCCATTGAGCCCCATTGTAAAATTCTCAAATTTGAAAGCACTATATTTCTAAAACTATGAAACATTTCAAAGATTCCTTTTCAGGCAAACATGTCCACCGTAAGATGAACCTAAGTAGGCTTGAATGGGGTTTCTAGGTGTAAGTATGTAGGACTAGTAGCATGCCAAAGTTTGTGCTATTGCCATTGAGAATGCATTGAACGTTAAAGTTAAATAACTCAGAAACTACAAAACATTTCAAAGTAAAAAGTTCCAGCATGTGTCTCCACAGTAAGCTGAATTATAAAAAGTGTGAATGGAGTTTCTAGGTGAAAGTGCTTTTTTGACGTGCCAATATCTGCCATTGAGCCCCATTGTAAAATTCTCAAATTTGAAAGCACTATATTTCTAAAACTATGAAACATTTCAAAGATTCCTTTTCAGGCAAACATGTCCACCGTAATATTAACCTAAGTAGGCTTGAATGGGGTTTCTAGGTGTAAGTATGTAGGACTAGTAGCATGCCAAAGTTTGTGCTATTGCCATTGAGAATGCATTGGGCGTTAAAGTTAAATAACTCAGAAACTACAAAACATTTCAAAGTAAAAAGTTCCAGCATGTGTCTCCACAGTAAGCTGAATAATAAAAAGTGTGAATGGAGTTTCTAGGTGAAAGTGCTTTTTTGACGTGCCAATATCTGCCATTGAGCCCCATTGTAAAATTCTCAAATTTGAAAGCACTATATTTCTAAAACTATGAAACATTTCAAAGATTCCTTTTCAGGCAAACATGTCCACCGTAATATTAACCTAAGTAGGCTTGAATGGGGTTTCTAGGTGTAAGTATGTAGGACTAGTAGCATGCCAAAGTTTGTGCTATTGCCATTGAGAATGCATTGGGCGTTAAAGTTAAATAACTCAGAAACTACAAAACATTTCAAAGTAAAAAGTTCCAGCATGTGTCTCCACAGTAAGCTGAATTATAAAAAGTGTGAATGGAGTTTCTAGGTGAAAGTGCTTTTTTGACGTGCCAATATCTGCCAATGAGCCCCATTGTAAAATTCTCAAATTTGAAAGCACTATATTTCTAAAACTATGAAACATTTCAAAGATTCCTTTTCAGGCAAACATTTCCACCGTAAGATGAACCTAACTAGGCTTGAATGGGGTTTCTAGGTGTAAGTATGTAGGACTAGTAGCATGCCAAAGTTTGTGCTATTGCCATTGAGAATGCATTGGGAGTTAAAGTTAAATAACTCAGAAACTACAAAACATTTCAAAGTAAAAAGTTCCAGCATGTGTCTCCACAGTAAGCTGAATTTTAAAAAGTGTGAATGGAGTTTCTAGGTGAAAGTGCTTTTTTGACGTGCCAATATCTGCCAATGAGCCCCATTGTAAAATTCTCAAATTTGAAAGCACTATATTTCTAAAACTATGAAACATTTCAAAGATTCCTTTTCAGGCAAACATGTCCACTGTAAGATGAACCTAAGTAGGCTTGAATGGGGTTTCTAGGTGTAAGTATGTAGGACTAGTAGCATGCCAAAGTTTGTGCTATTGCCATTGAGAATGCATTGGGCGTTAAAGTTAAATAACTCAGAAACTACAAAACATTTCAAAGTAAAAAGTTCCAGCATGTGTCTCCACAGTAAGCTGAATTATAAAACGTGTGAATGGAGTTTCTAGGTGAAAGTGATTTTGACGTGCCACTATCTGCCATTATAAATTTCTCACATTTAAAGCACTATATTTCTAAAACTATGAAACATTTCAAAGATTCCTTTTCAGGCAAACATGTCCACCGTAAGATGAACCTAAATAGGTTTGAATGGGGATTCTAGGTGTAAGTATGTAGGACTAGTAGCATGCCAAAGTTATAATTTTTTTCGGACGGCATACTATAGCATGTCGTTTTTCGTGATTTTGGACTATTTGAAAAAAAGATGAAAATCATGAAAAAACGACATACTATAGTTCATGGCTTCGGACGGCATACTATAGCATGTCGTTTTTCATGATTTTGGAGGATTTGAAAAAAAGATGAAAATCATGAAAAAAACGACATACTATAGTCCATGGTTTGGGACGGCATAATATAATATGTCATATTTTCATGATTTTGGGACACTATGTCAGAGCCAGGACTTGAACCTGCAGCCTCCTGATTACCAGGCAGGCTCTGTACCCAGTGAGCCACTGTGCATGCTGTTCTTAAAAGGCTGATTAGATAATGACAGAAGAGCCAGAGACTTGTTTCCATTGTGGTTCATAAACATTTGAGCGTCTAGAGATAAACAACAGCAAAAGAAACAATAGACAAATCTCCTGTTATTTTATTTTTTGTATTTTATTTTTGTATCAATGTTGTATTCAAAGGGAACAGCAGACTGCATTGTGGCAGGTAGCAAGTAGATCAGTGACTTAGCACACTGGCTGCATGATCTGGAGATAGTGGGTTCAAACCCCACTCAAATCTTTACTTGCCAAAATCTGCCATTGACCCCCATTCTGAATTTCTCAAATTTAAAAGCACTATATTTCTAAAACTATGAAACATTTCAAAGATTCCTTTTCAGGCAAACATGTCCACCGTAAGATGAACCTAAGTAGGCTTGAATGGGGTTTCTAGGTGTAAGTATGTAGGACTAGTAGCATGCCAAAGTTTGTGCTATTGCCATTGAGAATGCATTGGGCGTTAAAGTTAAATAACTCAGAAACTACAAAACATTTCAAAGTAAAAAGTTCCAGCATGTGTCTCCACAGTAAGCTGAATTATAAAACGTGTGAATGGAGTTTCTAGGTGAAAGTGCTTTTTTGACGTGCCAATATCTGCCATTGAGCCCCATTGTAAAATTCTCAAATTTGAAAGCACTATATTTCTAAAACTATGAAACATTTCAAAGATTCCTTTTCAGGCAAACATGTCCACCGTAAGATGAACCTAAGTAGGCTTGAATGGGGTTTCTAGGTGTAAGTATGTAGGACTAGTAGCATGCCAAAGTTTGTGCTATTGCCATTGAGAATGTATTGGGCGTTAAAGTTAAATAACTCAGAAACTACAAAACATTTCAAAGTAAAAGGTTCCAGTATGTGTCTCCACAGTAAGCTGAATTATAAAACGTGTGAATGGAGTTTCTAGGTGAAAGTGCTTTTTTGACGTGCCAATATCTGCCATTGAGCCCCATTGTAAAATTCTCAAATTTGAAAGCACTATATTTCTAAAACTATGAAACATTTCAAAGATTCCTTTTCAGGCAAACATGTCCACCGTAAGATGAACCTAAGTAGGCTTGAATGGGGTTTCTAGGTGTAAGTATGTAGGACTAGTAGCATGCCAAAGTTTGTGCTATTGCCATTGAGAATGCATTGAACGTTAAAGTTAAATAACTCAGAAACTACAAAACATTTCAAAGTAAAAAGTTCCAGCATGTGTCTCCACAGTAAGCTGAATTATAAAAAGTGTGAATGGAGTTTCTAGGTGAAAGTGCTTTTTTGACGTGCCAATATCTGCCATTGAGCCCCATTGTAAAATTCTCAAATTTGAAAGCACTATATTTCTAAAACTATGAAACATTTCAAAGATTCCTTTTCAGGCAAACATGTCCACCGTAAGATGAACCTAAGTAGGCTTGAATGGGGTTTCTAGGTGTAAGTATGTAGGACTAGTAGCATGCCAAAGTTTGTGCTATTGCCATTGAGAATGCATTGGGCGTTAAAGTTAAATAACTCAGAAACTACAAAACATTTCAAAGTAAAAAGTTCCAGCATGTGTCTCCACAGTAAGCTGAATTATAAAAAGTGTGAATGGAGTTTCTAGGTGAAAGTGCTTTTTTGACGTGCCAATATCTGCCATTGAGCCCCTTTGTAAAATTCTCAAATTTGAAAGCACTATATTTCTAAAACTATGAAACATTTCAAAGATTCCTTTTCAGGCAAACATGTCCACCGTGATATTAACCTAAGTAGGCTTGAATGGGGTTTCTAGGTGTAAGTATGTAGGACTAGTAGCATGCCAAAGTTTGTGCTATTGCCATTGAGAATGCATTGGGCGTTAAAGTTAAATAACTCAGAAACTACAAAACATTTCAAAGTAAAAAGTTCCAGCATGTGTCTCCACAGTAAGCTGAATTATAAAAAGTGTGAATGGAGTTTCTAGGTGAAAGTGCTTTTTTGACGTGCCAATATCTGCCAATGAGCCCCATTGTAAAATTCTCAAATTTGAAAGCACTATATTTCTAAAACTATGAAACATTTCAAAGATTCCTTTTCAGGCAAACATGTCCACCGTAAGATGAACCTAAGTAGGCTTGAATGGGGTTTCTAGGTGTAAGTATGTAGGACTAGTAGCATGCCAAAGTTTGTGCTATTGCCATTGAGAATGCATTGGGCGTTAAAGTTAAATAACTCAGAAACTACAAAACATTTCAAAGTAAAAAGTTCCAGCATGTGTCTCCACAGTAAGCTGAATTATAAAAAGTGTGAATGGAGTTTCTAGGTGAAAGTGCTTTTTTGACGTGCCAATATCTGCCATTGAGCCCCATTGTAAAATTCTCAAATTTGAAAGCACTATATTTCTAAAACTATGAAACATTTCAAAGATTCCTTTTCAGGCAAACATGTCCACCGTAAGATGAACCTAAGTAGGCTTGAATGGGGTTTCTAGGTGTAAGTATGTAGGACTAGTAGCATGCCAAAGTTTGTGCTATTGCCATTGAGAATGCATTGGGCGTTAAAGTTAAATAACTCAGAAACTACAAAACATTTCAAAGTAAAAAGTTCCAGCATGTGTCTCCACAGTAAGCTGAATTATAAAAAGTGTGAATGGAGTTTCTAGGTGAAAGTGATTTTGACGTGCCACTATCTGCCATTATAAATTTCTCACATTTAAAGCACTATATTTCTAAAACTATGAAACATTTCAAAGATTCCTTTTCAGGCAAACATGTCCACCGTAAGATGAACCTAAATAGGTTTGAATGGGGATTCTAGGTGTAAGTATGTAGGACTAGTAGCATGCCAAAGTTATAATTTTTTTCAGACGGCATACTATAGCATGTCGTTTTTCGTGATTTTGGACTATTTGAAAAAAAATATGTAAATCATGAAAAAACTACATACTATAGTTCATGGCTTCGGACGGCATACTATAGCATGTCGTTTTTCATGATTTTGGAGGATTTGAAAAAAAGATGAAAATCATGAAAAAACGACATACTATAGTCCATGGTTTGGGACGGCATAATTATGTCATATTTTCATGATTTTGGGACACTATGTCAGAGCCAGGACTTGAACCTGCAGCCTCCTGATTACCAGGCAGGCTCTGTACCCAGTGAGCCACTGTGCATGCTGTTCTTAAAAGGCTGATTAGATAATGACAGAAGAGCCAGAGACTTGTTTCCATTGTGGTTCATAAACATTTGAGCGTCTAGAGATAAACAACAGCAAAAGAAACAATAGACAAATCTCCTGTTATTTTATTTTTTGTATTTTATTTTTGTATCAATGTTGTATTCAAAGGGAACAGCAGACTGCATTGTGGCAGGTAGCAAGTAGATCAGTGACTTAGCACACTGGCTGCATGATCTGGAGATAGTGGGTTCAAACCCCACTCAAATCTTTACTTGCCAAAATCTGCCATTGACCCCCATTCTGAATTTCTCAAATTTAAAAGCACTATATTTCTAAAACTATGAAACATTTCAAAGATTCCTTTTCAGGCAAACATGTCCACCGTAAGATGAACCTAAGTAGGCTTGAATGGGGTTTCTAGGTGTAAGTATGTAGGACTAGTAGCATGCCAAAGTTTGTGCTATTGCCATTGAGAATGCATTGGGTGTTAAAGTTAAATAACTCAGAAACTACAAAACATTTCAAAGTAAAAAGTTCCAGCATGTGTCTCCACAGTAAGCTGAATTATAAAAAGTGTGAATGGAGTTTCTAGGTGAAAGTGCTTTTTTGACGTGCCAATATCTGCCATTGAGCCCCATTGTAAAATTCTCAAATTTGAAAGCACTATATTTCTAAAACTATGAAACATTTCAAAGATTCCTTTTCAGGCAAACATGTCCACCGTAAGATGAACCTAAGTAGGCTTGAATGGGGTTTCTAGGTGTAAGTATGTAGGACTAGTAGCATGCCAAAGTTTGTGCTATTGCCATTGAGAATGCATTGAACGTTAAAGTTAAATAACTCAGAAACTACAAAACATTTCAAAGTAAAAAGTTCCAGCATGTGTCTCCACAGTAAGCTGAATTATAAAAAGTGTGAATGGAGTTTCTAGGTGAAAGTGCTTTTTTGACGTGCCAATATCTGCCATTGAGCCCCATTGTAAAATTCTCAAATTTGAAAGCACTATATTTCTAAAACTATGAAACATTTCAAAGATTCCTTTTCAGGCAAACATGTCCACCGTAAGATGAACCTAAGTAGGCTTGAATGGGGTTTCTAGGTGTAAGTATGTAGGACTAGTACCATGCCAAAGTTTGTGCTATTGCCATTGAGAATGCATTGGGCGTTAAAGTTAAATAACTCAGAAACTACAAAACATTTCAAAGTAAAAAGTTCCAGCATGTGTCTCCACAGTAAGCTGAATTATAAAACGTGTGAATGGAGTTTCTAGGTGAAAGTGTTTTTTTGACGTGCCAATATCTGCCATTGAGCCCCATTGTAAAATTCTCAAATTTGAAAGCACTATATTTCTAAAACTATGGAACATTTCAAAGATTCCTTTTCAGGCAAACATGTCCACCGTAAGATGAACCTAAGTAGGCTTGAATGGGGTTTCTAGGTGTAAGTATGTAGGACTAGTAGCATGCCAAAGTTTGTGCTATTGCCATTGAGAATGTATTGGGCGTTAAAGTTAAATAACTCAGAAACTACAAAACATTTCAAAGTAAAAGGTTCCAGCATGTGTCTCCACAGTAAGCTGAATTATAAAACGTGTGAATGGAGTTTCTAGGTGAAAGTGCTTTTTTGACGTGCCAATATCTGCCATTGAGCCCCATTGTAAAATTCTCAAATTTGAAAGCACTATATTTCTAAAACTATGAAACATTTCAAAGATTCCTTTTCAGGCAAACATGTCCACCGTAAGATGAACCTAAGTAGGCTTGAATGGGGTTTCTAGGTGTAAGTATGTAGGACTAGTAGCATGCCAAAGTTTGTGCTATTGCCATTGAGAATGCATTGAACGTTAAAGTTAAATAACTCAGAAACTACAAAACATTTCAAAGTAAAAAGTTCCAGCATGTGTCTCCACAGTAAGCTGAATTATAAAAAGTGTGAATGGAGTTTCTAGGTGAAAGTGCTTTTTTGACGTGCCAATATCTGCCATTGAGCCCCATTGTAAAATTCTCAAATTTGAAAGCACTATATTTCTAAAACTATGAAACATTTCAAAGATTCCTTTTCAGGCAAACATGTCCACCGTAATATTAACCTAAGTAGGCTTGAATGGGGTTTCTAGGTGTAAGTATGTAGGACTATTAGCATGCCAAAGTTTGTGCTATTGCCATTGAGAATGCATTGGGCGTTAAAGTTAAATAACTCAGAAACTACAAAACATTTCAAAGTAAAAAGTTCCAGCATGTGTCTCCACAGTAAGCTGAATTATAAAAAGTGTGAATGGAGTTTCTAGGTGAAAGTGCTTTTTTGACGTGCCAATATCTGCCAATGAGCCCCATTGTAAAATTCTCAAATTTGAAAGCACTATATTTCTAAAACTATGAAACATTTCAAAGATTCCTTTTCAGGCAAACATGTCCACCGTAAGATGAACCTAAGTAGGCTTGAATGGGGTTTCTAGGTGTAAGTATGTAGGACTAGTAGCATGCCAAAGTTTGTGCTATTGCCATTGAGAATGCATTGGGCGTTAAAGTTAAATAACTCAGAAACTACAAAACATTTCAAAGTAAAAAGTTCCAGCATGTGTCTCCACAGTAAGCTGAATTATAAAAAGTGTGAATGGAGTTTCTAGGTGAAAGTGCTTTTTTGACGTGCCAATATCTGCCATTGAGCCCCATTGTAAAATTCTCAAATTTGAAAGCACTATATTTCTAAAACTATGAAACATTTCAAAGATTCCTTTTCAGGCAAACATGTCCACCGTAAGATGAACCTAAGTAGGCTTGAATGGGGTTTCTAGGTGTAAGTATGTAGGACTAGTAGCATGCCAAAGTTTGTGCTATTGCCATTGAGAATGCATTGGGCGTTAAAGTTAAATAACTCAGAAACTACAAAACATTTCAAAGTAAAAAGTTCCAGCATGTGTCTCCACAGTAAGCTGAATTATAAAAAGTGTGAATGGAGTTTCTAGGTGAAAGTGCTTTTTTGACGTGCCAATATCTGCCATTGAGCCCCATTGTAAAATTCTCAAATTTGAAAGCACTATATTTCTAAAACTATGAAACATTTCAAAGATTCCTTTTCAGGCAAACATGTCCACCGTAAGATGAACCTAAGTAGGCTTGAATGGGGTTTCTAGGTGTAAGTATGTAGGACTAGTAGCATGCCAAAGTTTGTGCTATTGCCATTGAGAATGCATTGGGCGTTAAAGTTAAATAACTCAGAAACTACAAAACATTTCAAAGTAAAAAGTTCCAGCATGTGTCTCCACAGTAAGCTGAATTATAAAAAGTGTGAATGGAGTTTCTAGGTGAAAGTGATTTTGACGTGCCACTATCTGCCATTATAAATTTCTCACATTTAAAGCACTATATTTCTAAAACTATGAAACATTTCAAAGATTCCTTTTCAGGCAAACATGTCCACCGTAAGATGAACCTAAATAGGTTTGAATGGGGATTCTAGGTGTAAGTATGTAGGACTAGTAGCATGCCAAAGTTATAATTTTTTTCAGACGGCATACTATAGCATGTCGTTTTTCGTGATTTTGGACTATTTGAAAAAAAATATGTAAATCATGAAAAAACTACATACTATAGTTCATGGCTTCGGACGGCATACTATAGCATGTCGTTTTTCATGATTTTGGAGGATTTGAAAAAAAGATGAAAATCATGAAAAAACGACATACTATAGTCCATGGTTTGGGACGGCATAATTATGTCATATTTTCATGATTTTGGGACACTATGTCAGAGCCAGGACTTGAACCTGCAGCCTCCTGATTACCAGGCAGGCTCTGTACCCAGTGAGCCACTGTGCATGCTGTTCTTGAAAGGCCGAATAGATAATGACAGAAGAGCCAGAGACTTGTTCCACTGTGGTCCATACACATTCTAGCGTCTAGAGATAAACAACAGCAAAATAAACAATAGACAAATCTCCTGTTATTTTATTTTTTGTATTTTATTTTTGTATCAATGTTGTACTCAAAGGGAACAGCAGACTGCATTGTGGCAGGTAGCAAGTAGATCAGTGACTTAGCACACTGGCTGCATGATCTGGAGATATTGGGTTCAAACCCCACTCAAATCTTTACTTGCCAAAATCTGCCATTGACCCCCATTCTGAATTTCTCAAATTTAAAAGCACTATATTTCTAAAACTATGAAACATTTCAAAGATTCCTTTTCAGGCAAACATGTCCACCGTAAGATGAACCTAAGTAGGCTTGAATGGGGTTTCTAGGTGTAAGTATGTAGGACTAGTAGCATGCCAAAGTTTGTGCTATTGCCATTGAGAATGCATTGGGTGTTAAAGTTAAATAACTCAGAAACTACAAAACATTTCAAAGTAAAAAGTTCCAGCATGTGTCTCCACAGTAAGCTGAATTATAAAAAGTGTGAATGGAGTTTCTAGGTGAAAGTGCTTTTTTGACGTGCCAATATCTGCCATTGAGCCCCATTGTAAAATTCTCAAATTTGAAAGCACTATATTTCTAAAACTATGAAACATTTCAAAGATTCCTTTTCAGGCAAACATGTCCACCGTAAGATGAACCTAAGTAGGCTTGAATGGGGTTTCTAGGTGTAAGTATGTAGGACTAGTAGCATGCCAAAGTTTGTGCTATTGCCATTGAGAATGCATTGAACGTTAAAGTTAAATAACTCAGAAACTACAAAACATTTCAAAGTAAAAAGTTCCAGCATGTGTCTCCACAGTAAGCTGAATTATAAAAAGTGTGAATGGAGTTTCTAGGTGAAAGTGCTTTTTTGACGTGCCAATATCTGCCATTGAGCCCCATTGTAAAATTCTCAAATTTGAAAGCACTATATTTCTAAAACTATGAAACATTTCAAAGATTCCTTTTCAGGCAAACATGTCCACCGTAAGATGAACCTAAGTAGGCTTGAATGGGGTTTCTAGGTGTAAGTATGTAGGACTAGTAGCATGCCAAAGTTTGTGCTATTGCCATTGAGAATGCATTGGGCGTTAAAGTTAAATAACTCAGAAACTACAAAACATTTCAAAGTAAAAAGTTCCAGCATGTGTCTCCACAGTAAGCTGAATTATAAAAAGTGTGAATGGAGTTTCTAGGTGAAAGTGCTTTTTTGACGTGCCAATATCTGCCAATGAGCCCCATTGTAAAATTCTCAAATTTGAAAGCACTATATTTCTAAAACTATGAAACATTTCAAAGATTCCTTTTCAGGCAAACATGTCCACCGTAAGATGAACCTAACTAGGCTTGAATGGGGTTTCTAGGTGTAAGTATGTAGGACTAGTAGCATGCCAAAGTTTGTGCTATTGCCATTGAGAATGCATTGGGCGTTAAAGTTAAATAACTCAGAAACTACAAAACATTTCAAATTAAAAAGTTCCAGCATGTTTGCCCTCCATAAGCTGAATTATAAAACGTGTGAATGGAGTTTCTAGGTGAAAGTGACTTTTTGACGTGCCAATATCTGCCATTGAGCCCCATTGTAAATTTCTCAAATTTGAAAGCACTATATTTCTAAAACTATGAAACATTTAAAAGATTCCTTTTCAGGCAAACATGTCCACCGTAAGATGAACCTAAATAGGTTTGAATGGGGTTTCTAGGTGTAAGTATGTAGGACTAGTAGCATGCCAAAGTGTGTGCTATTGCCATCGAGAATGCATTGGGCGTTTAAGTTAAATAACTCATAAAATACAAAACATTTCAAAGTAAAAAGTTCCAGCATGTGTCTCCACAGTAAGCTGAATTATAAAAAGTGTGAATGGGTGAAAGCGATTTTTTGACATGCCAAAATCTGCCATTGACCCCCATTATACATTTCTCAAATTTCAAAGCACTATATTTTTTAAACTATGAAAAAACAACATACTATAGTTCATGGTTTCGGAAGACATACTATAGTATGTTGTTTTTCATGATTTTTGACAATTTAAAAATAAATCACACCCGTGTGAACTGAGTGGTGTAAGGTCTTATATAGCCTGTCTGACGTAATGAAATCATGTCTGACGTAATGAAATCACACCCGGATGAACAGGGTGAACATAGCAACCATGCTCATTTTTTCTGCACAGACTAACAAAGCCAGTTGTAGGAGTGGTTTACACCACTCAAAAAGATGAAAATTATGAAAAAACGACATACGACATCCATGGTTTTCGACGACATACTATAGTATATATATATATAGTATATATATATATATTACTACCAATTATCTTTCTACAGTAGGATTCATTTTCTCAGCAATTCTCTGCAGCCTTTTGACTTGTCCTAATCACAAAGAACACATTGTCAGAGCTGGCACTTGAACCTGTGGCCTCCAGATTCCCAGGCAGGCTCTTTACCCAGTGAGGCAAAAGTGCTCCTCATATAAAATCACACCTGTATGAAGTGAGGGGTGCGCTCTTATCAACATATGTCATCACACATCATCTCATTCTCAACCAACACCTCCCACCCAATCACGCCGGCCAATCACAATTTGTGTCCTCACCTTTGGCTTCAATGTTTGTGTTTACACACTTTTGTCTTCAATGTTTGTGTTTACACAGACCCTCAAAGCTGTACATAGGAGGGGCTAGCGTCCCTCAAAAATGTATAGAACTTTTGAAAACAAATCAGTTGACTTTGTGGCAGTGTGCACAAGACGTTGGTGCTTATCGGTCCAGTGGTTTACAAGATTAGCCCCAGACTGACAAACAAACATGCAGACATAGTCCTCTGTTCAAATTGAAATCGCATGGGTAAGGACATGCAATATAATACATAAAAAAGTTCTGCTTTGGTCATACACAACAAAGGTGCTACAGAAACAAAGAGGGGGGATTACAGCACATCCTGTATTGATATTTAATACTGTATAATTCTGGTCTATTCTGTAATGCTTTTATTACTATGCACCCCTTACTGTACACTGGATACCACACAGTACACTGACCGAGCAGTCTGATCAGAGGGAGAGTCAAATAATTAAGCTATAACCAACAAGACAACCTAGAGGTCTTTTAACTGGTGTTTGTTTTGTGTTTTCAACACTCATGACATTCTCTCATGACATGCTTGGTGTGTCTTCAAATGACCTACTGTTTACACAAGAAAGGTTTCTCTGCAGTGTGGATGCTTCTGGTGTCTTCTCAGGTTAGCTAACACGTTGAAACTCTTGTCACACTGTTTACAGCGGAAGGGCTTTTCTCCTGTGTGTATACGCTGGTGTGTGTTCAGGTGACCCAACTGACTGAAAGTCTTGTCACAGTGTTTGCAATGAAAGGGCTTTTCTCCAGTGTGGTGACGCTGGTGTGATTTCAGGTGACCCATCTGACTGAAGGACTTGCTACACTGTTCACAGTGGAAGGGCTTTTCTCCAGTGTGGCGACGCTGGTGTGTCTTCAAGTTACTCAACACCCTGAAAGACTTGTCACACTCTGTGCAACGGAAGGGTTTTTCCCCAGTGTGTAGTCGCTGGTGTGTCTTCAAGTTACTGACCACACTGAAGCTTTTGTCGCAGTGTTTGCAACGGAAAGGTCTTTCCCCGTTATGGAGACGCTGGTGTGTCTTCAGGGTACTTAAGACACTGAAACTCTTGTCACACTGTTTACAGCTGAACGGTTTTTCCACGTTGTGGAGACGCTGGTGTTTCTTCAGACTACCTAACTGACTAAATCTCTTGCTCTTGCTGAAGCTCAATGTTTTCTCTTCAGTGTGGACGTGCTGGCGTGTCTCCGGATGGAGCACGATGCTGAAACTCTTCACACATTGTTTAAGGTGCGACTTCAGAATATCTAACCGACTAAAACTCTTGTCACATTTCTCACAGCGGAAGGGCTTTTCGCCAGTGTGAAGACGCTGGTGTCTCTTCAGGTTAACCAAAACGCTGAAATTTCTATCACAATCTTGACATTGGTACGGTTTCTCTCCTGTGTGGACTCGCCGGTGTGTTATCAGGTGTCCTGACTGACTGAACGTCTTATCACACCGTTCACAGTGGAAAGGTCTTTCTCCTGTGTGAACACGCTGGTGTGTCTTCAGACTGCTCAACTGACAGAAAGTCTTGTCACACTGTTCACAGCCGAAAGGTTTTTCTCCATTGTGGACACGTTGGTGTGTCTTCAAGTTAACTAACACACTGAAGGTCTTGTCACATTGCGTGCAGCTGAAGGGTCTTTCCCCGGTGTGGCGACGCTGGTGTGTCTTCAAGTTAACCAACACGCTGAACCTTTTGTCACACTGTTGACAGCTGAAAGGTTTTTGACCAGTGTGGAGAAGCTGGTGCGTCTTCACGCTACCTAACTGACTGAAACTCTTGTCGCACAGCTTGCAGTGGAAGGGTCTTTCTCCGGTGTGGACACGCTGGTGTGTCTTCAAGTTAACCAACACACTGAACTTCTTATCACATTGTTGACAGCTGAAAGGTTTTTCTCCATCGTGCAGAAGCTGGTGCGTCTTCAGAATGTCTACCCTGCTGAAACTCGCGTCACACTGTTTACAACGGTATGGTTTTTCTCCACTGTGGACATACTGGTGTGTCTTCAGGTGATCTAAGCGACTGAAACTCTTATCACATTGTTTACAGATGTGGGGTTTCTTCCCTGTGTAAGTCAGCTGATGTACGTTTACCTCTCCGTCTATTGGCTGATTTAAAGTTTTGATAGACTGTTGGTGAATGGACATTTTTGGTTTGTCTCCTTGTTTATGGCTGGTTATCTGCTGACAGGCTGCTTGGGGGTTCCTTCCATTTCTCGTCATTGTTTTGGTTGTAGAGGTTGTCCTCCTTCTGTGTCTCTCACCTTCTAACTATCTCTTGTCTCTCCTTTGTGTGTATATGGAATTTCTACTGCTTCTCTTGGAACTCTCTCTAACAAATCTCTCTAACAACTCACTCTCGCATTGTTGGTGTGTAAAGGAAATTTCACTAAATATATATATGCTAACCAGAGCTCAGATATGATGCAATTCACAACACAAACTGTTGTCATGCATGCCTAACAGGCAAGGTTATAGAGTAGGCTACACGGCTTCACATTCGCAGAATACAGGTGAATTCTGTTCAAGTACAACATAAATCATTGTCAGCAGTCTCGGTTGATAACATTCGAGTCGAAGCGGGTGGAAGGTTGGGTGTCCTCACAGCAAATGACTGGGTCATGTAGGGCAGGCCTAGGCCTGGCACAAACCGAATGTGGTCTACTGCAGTATGTCAAGGACCCCCAAATCAATATTTATGTTGGACACATACAGAGAAGATCAGATCAAGATTCAAGATTTGTGCTGTTAAAATGGTTCAAAAACATTCCAAATTATTTGTATTCAAGCTTTCGTGTGTCCGTGCGTGCGTGCGCGCGCGCGAGGAGGAAGAGAGAGAGAGCGACGTACAGAGAGAGAGAGGGGGTTATGGTCGGGGTGAGCGAGAGGGATGTTCTTCAAACAAAGGAGGACTACTGGGGTCCTATCTCATATAGTATAGCTTATCGTCCCACGCATCATCTCTCGTGGGGTGGGAGTCGTGGGACGTGCAGCCATGACAAACTATAAGCCGCAGATGTAGAGCCGATCGGGTTCCAAATCAGATAGCCTGCTGCCTGCCATTGAAGTCAACTTGTTAGTACAGTAACCATCAAGGACAAGACACGTGTTCCAGGCCACTTCAGCCTCAACTTCCTTCGTTGGAGAAGCAGCGAGGAAAATGTAAATATTTAGCCTACTAGTCATTTTTTGGAGGAGACAAGTATAGCCTAAGCGACGTCTATTGCAATATCATTCACGACCAGAACCAGCGGGGTACCTCTTCTTCATGGACTATCTGCAATAATAAAATAAAATAAAAATAAAAGCAGTTTATTATGCGTTATGTGGGACATTTAGTTGCCGTAGTAGCTGTGATTTGTATCATCATCTCTTTGAGAGCGTGCAGCGCGCAGACTGCGGAGCAGCATAACGGTGCAGTGGTGAGTTAAGACTTTAAATTACTTTAATCTGTTTCTAGCATTGGGCCAAGATCTGTCATGACATATGACATTCTTTTATAGAGTAGGCCTATATAGCCTGCACCTGCAGGCTATAGAGAAGGGCTTTAATATAGATCATGTAGAATTCAGGGTTCTTGAACGTTTTTCAGTCCAATTGTCAGTGCGCTCAGTGCACTGACAATTGGACTATAGCTGAAATGAAATGAAATGATTACTATATTTACCCAGGGTATCTGGGCTAAGCTCAAGAACTTGTTTCCAGCCAGGCCCTGCTCATAGAACATTTCATCATAGTGGTTCAATGCCTTGTTCAAGGGCACTTCAGCGGTGGTCATTTTAACGTGTCGGACCGCTTATTCGATCTGGCGACCTTCCGGTATCAAGACCGCTCCGTTCGGCCACCGCCACTGAGAGAGAGAGACAGCGAGATAGAGAAGCAAGAGACCTCCACACATTGAGACTATAGCCTACACATTTTCCTTTCAAGTGTATATAGTTGTTTGCCTCCAAGTGATTTTTCTTTGTTAGATACAGCACTATCATCAGTCATCATCATCATCATCTTGTGTAAAGTAAACTTAGACCTACTGTGTTTATTGCTTAAATTATCTTTGCTAATGTAATGTGTTGGATAGGCTACTTGGATTCATGCCAGGGAAAAAAGTTGGAGATGACGTGTTTGAGTCACAGAGATGGTAGCCTCATAAACCCGTTTTTTTTAACGTGCGTGCGTGTGTGTGTGTGTGTGTGTGTGTGTGTGTGTGTGTGTAGGACTGGCTGAGTCGTTATGGGTACATGCCCCCTCCGGACCTCCGGAGGGGGGCGCTGCAAACCCACGAGGGCATTGATAGGGCTCTCCGCCAGATGCAGAGGTTCGCTGGGATAGAAGAGACAGGACGACTGGGTAGGCTACGAACCACTGCACACATGATCACACACTGGGTTGACATCCTATAAGCCTACATTTACCAAATGTACTTCAGATAAATGCCTGGCGAATGCCTAAGATCTGGTTGCAAAAGGGGTGAAGTGGCCCTAGCAAAATGTCAAATGTCCTTGTCAAACCGTCTCTGTGACAGACAGCGCCACCCTGGCTCTGATGAAGAGCCCTCGCTGTTCTCTCCCTGACTCGCCTGCATCAGAGGACCTCTGGAGGAGGAGGAAGAGGAAGAGGAGAGCTGCTGTGGGTTTGCGCTGGGACAAGGTTGACATTACCTGGAGGTGAAAAAAAATACACATAATTCATCGTCATGAATAAGTGTGTGTGTGTGTGTGTGTGTGTGTGTGTGTTTGATCGTTTGTTTCGATCAAATTATAATCAAATTCAGTTAATTTACCAAGACATGAATGAAAATCTCCATAGATCTATCCGACAGCAATATTCATTGCCTTGATTTGTGTTGTGTGCATCGATGTTCTGAGTTTGGAGGTTTTATTTGTTATTTTATTTTAGCCTAGTGTTTCCTCTAGGGGGGCTCTAGGCGTGAGGTCTTGTCTGATTGAAAGTACTGATTGAAGGTAGGCTAGTCCAAAATTATGAGCAAAACTTTTACAAGTGTAAAATACAAGTGTGCATATAATATTTTATCTTGGCGTTCGGCTCTGCTACATTTTTCTCCCTGCTCGGCACAATCAAACACCATCATTAAACATTAAGAGCAGGGAGATAGATAAACATGGGGAACATAAATAACAGAGCCCACCGCCCACCGGTGGTGCTGGGGTGGTGGTGGGAGCAAACATCACATAACAGCAACCAGGAACCATAAGCAGAAGGAAGGCAAGGAAGCTCTGAGAAGGAAGGGAAGTGGTCACGTGACTGGGCTGCGCCATGACATGATGGGAGCCAAACTCACACTCACACACACACTTTTGTAAAGTAAGCACTTCTGGAAAATAACAGAAGACATATCACAGGTTGTTTTCTAATCACTTACTTTTCGATGTGCACAGAGTGCACAGTATATAATTTTATCTGAGCATCTAAACAGCAGCAGGTATCGTTTCTGGCTCCGAAGTATCGCAAGATTTGGCTGCCAGACAGGAAATGGTGGGTCTCGCGATACTTGGTGCGTTCAGAAAGGTACTTTGTGCTCTTTAGATACCATACCTCTCTAAAAATGACACAGTGTACACATCGAATAGCAACACAGCAGACAATAATGTCTTCTGTTATTTTCCAGAAGTGATTACTTTACAAAAAGTCTCAGTCATTCATAAATAATGTTTGTTCATGAGCTGGTCACTGAGCTCTCATTGACTCCAGTGCATTCTGCCAAACTTCCGGGTAGTTTGGCTCCCATGAAAGTGTCCATGAAAGTGTCATGGCGCAGCCCAGTCACGTGACCACTTCTCTTCCTTCTCAGAGCTTCCTTGAAGGAAGGCAGGAAGAGCATGCAGTCTAGTGAGCTTAAGTAGCCCGCCCAATAGGTCAGCTGACTGCCACACCAGCGAATGACATGTGGGTCTTGCACACACGGAATACACCCACATAGAAATGCAGCATATTAACCCCTTGAGTATATGAATGCACCCTTGAGCACAGCATGAACCCCCTCGAGTATATCTGACTCAACTAACTCTGCAAGCTACGTATCATTTCATTTATTATTTCTATATTTGGATACATTGCCAATGCCTCTCAGCCAATCACAATGCGAGATCGGAACTAACTGTGACGTCACCGGCAACATAAGAGAACGTGTTTGTGCGTTTCATCGCCTAACCCAAGCTCTAGAATACAGATGTGGGGAAGTTTACTTTCCTTGCTATTTCTACCTGCAAACTCACTTGACCAACGACAGCCTCATACGAGTACGATGTTTCAAGACACTATTATTATTGTGTTGATCTCCGTTGGCACTGCGTTGTTAGGTGAAGGGGTTACTTGGGTTTTAGTGTACCGGACTGAAACATACAAGAGGCTAACACCTGTGGTGGAAAAGCAAAGCAGAAAACTGGAGAAGAAAAAGGAGACGATGGAAAAGAAAAGAAGAAAGCTTGAGAAGAACACAGATTCACAGAAGAAAAAGATTGAGAGACAAGAAAAGTCATTGAATGACAACAACATTGAGCTCCAATTTTTACAACAAAAGGCCATGGTTGTTTTAGCCATCCTCTTCAGGGTATTGATGGGCCAGTTCAACGCCATTTTTCAAGGGAAGGTCGTAGCCAAATTGCCATTTCTTCCACTGGCCTATATCAGGGGACTGTCTCACAGCAACCTTCCGGGCGAGGATTACACTGACTGCTCCTTCATCTTCCTCTACATCCTTTGCACCATGTCACTCAGACAGTACATCCAGAAGATGTTGGGTCGTGCACCTTCCAGGGCAGCGAGAAAACAGGCTGCTCTTACAGCTGTTCACAGCAGCGATGATGTTGAGCAAAGTCATACCACTGAGAATGTCTGCCAAAATCCAGGATCGAAGAAAAAGGCAGAGGCTGGTCTAGGCGGGATGGTAAAAAAACGGAAGATGGCCAAACTTTCCAGCTGAACCGGCGTTTGAGGCCTTTTTGGGGACTACGGGTGGAGAATTATAACCTGACTCCGCCAGATGGGGCAGCAGAGAGTACACTGGGTTCCCAGTGTACTCTCTGCTGCCCCATCTGGCGGAGTCAGGTTAGGAGAATTAGCCTACGCTAAATCTGGCTTCATCCATCCATCTAAGCATGCATCTTTCTATGTATGATCAGATGTTTGTGTGTGCGTGTGAATTTTAGCGATGATTTGATTGGCTGATCACCCCATAGCGATGATTTGATTGGCTGAGCAAAGAACATATTGGGGATGAAAAGTGAGGGCAGAAAATTGTGATTGGCCGGAATTTGATGATGTATGATGATAAGAGCTCCTCTCACACGAGTCATACCACACAGTGTCCACAGTTACCCATCTCTGGATCGATCACCTTCGCTCCACCAACAGACGGGCCTGGTGGAGCTGATCCTGACCTACGCCCTCAAATCGTGGAGCGACGTGATCCCCCTGGATTTCCACCTCCTGCAGGACGGAGCCGGAGCAGAGGGGGACATCAGGGTGGAGTTCACCTCCTCCTACCACAACGACGGATACCCCTTCGACGGCGCAGGTGGCAACCTGGCCCACGCGTTCTACCCAGGTACTGCCCTAATGGCAGGCGACACCCACTTTGACGATGGGGAGAGCTGGAGCTACGGCTACGGAGGTGAGACGCACACAGACGTTATTGTCTAGCAGATAAATAACATAGCCTGTAATTAAAATATTCAGTCACATTATAGTCCAAATTTTGTTGATTGTACAATACATGTACAAATTGTGCGTGTACAAATGCAACCAAATGAAACCTAAACGGTCTGTAACTCTAGACAACATTCAACCACTGCACTTTTACAACATCTGTTATTTGAGGTTTGTTATTTCTCTATAAGGCAGCAAGATAATATTTCTTTTTGGTGGGTAGATCTTGTTGAGCAGGTTATTTTGAAAGTAGATCTCAAGTCAAAGAAGTGCGGGCACCCCTCTTCTATTGGGATACCAGGGATCATGTGGTTAAATTAAATATGATAATGTCATACTTGTGCCAAGTGGTTTTTTTTGGAACATGGTGGTAGATCAGGTGGTGGTAGATCAGGCTTCCACAATAGAATAAATAGTGCTCATGGGGGCTTGGGCTGGTTAGCGGTCCAGGCACCTTGGCTGGTAATCCAGCATGACTGGGTTCATGTCCTGATCCTGACGAACTCTGCTGTGTGTCTTCCCCCCATCTCTCTCCCTGTTCCCTGTCTAACTACTGTACTTCTATCAATGAAGGGGAAAAAAAGCCCCAAAATTATCTTAAAAAATAAAAATAAAAATAAAAGTGCTCATGTGCTTGAAAAGGTTGTTAACCTCTGCATTAAGGTTTACCGTGTGCTCTCTTTTGTCTCTCCGTTTGTTCAGTTCAGTTCCGTTTAGAATTGAACATTGAATACATTGATTACATTTCATTATAAATTAGTATTTAGACCAAAAAGGTATAGGCTGAAGCCAGTGGCTTATTTTGCCTATCCTATTTACACCAACAGAAATAATAATAAAAAATAAACAAACAGAGGAAAAAAGAAAAAAGAAACAAACAAAATACAGGAAAAAAAGAAAGAAAAAATAAGAAAGAGAAGAGAACACAATTTTGATCACTCAGAATTCACAATTGCACATGTAAATAAAGGTTATTCTACAGTTTTAGCATTACTATATCATAATGAGTATATACTAAATAAGTTATGATATAAAGGTGGCAAACTATATTGTTAAAGTTTTATACTTATCTATTATTTTTGATTTATACATTATTTAAATGTATAGATTGAACTGCACTTTTTTAGGACATTGTCCAGGCCGTTCCACAGATTCACCTCTCTGACAGTTATGTCTGTGTCCTCAGATGAGCATGGTACTACAGACCTGTTCACGGTGGCCGTCCATGAGTTTGGTCATGCCCTGGGTCTGTCCCACTCCTCCTCAGATGTGTCCATAATGAAACCCTACTACCAGGGATCAGTGGGGGACATCCCCAGCTACACACTGCCCACTGATGATAAGTGGGCTATACAGGCAGTCTATGGTAAGGGACACATACACACATGCCATGCATGCACGGTTTGCTTCTTGCTGTTAACCACATTAATGCTTCCGTCCCTATTTTGACACGCACGCACGCACACGCGCGCACACACACACACACACACACACACACACACACACACACACACACACACACACACACACACACACACACACACACACACACACACACACACACAGTATTCTTCAATGCAACATCTGTTTGGTTATTATTGATATACTGTACATTAGCATATCACCTAGGCATTCAACACAAAGTGTCTCTGTTGACCATGCAGTGCAAATATACACAAGCAAGTACAGCATGGGTATCGGTCTCATTTGGGATATTCTTCTTTCAAAGGAAGGAGAGCCAAGTCACACCGACCCCCCACTGTGGCCCCTACCGCCCCCAGTCTTCCAAATATCCCCAGCCCGCCTCCTCCCAGAAGCACACCACAGTGAGTTATCAAACAAGTTCTGTTAACGGTGCAATCCATTTTGTTTCATCAATGGGATTTGAACCTGGGCGGGACACCAAACATATACTGCTATCCCTACTTGACCAGGGGAGATAGTGGGCTTATGAGCTTCAGGCAGTACTACTTGTCAACCAGTGGATGTAGTAGTAGTAGTTTATTTTGGTCATTAAAAATAGAAACATTTCAGTATTTATTTCATTAGACCATTAGATTAGACCAAAAAGGTTTAGGCTGAGGCCAATGGCTTATTTTGCCCATCCTTCAAAAATCAAACTCGAAAATAGGCCTACTAACTAAAGAAAAAAAATGTAATCACTCCAACAGGGCAGATACAAAAAAAAACAGAAAGACGAGACTTCTCTCTCTCTCTCTGCTCTGGTCCATAGGTCTAATGCGTTGCATTTAGAGCTATGTTACTGTCAACTTCCGGGTATGGCATGAATGCAGACCAGCCTCTCGTCTTTAGCGTAAATAAAAAGAACGTTTTTGCTACTCACCAAAACAAAGGTGGGTTGTGTCATTAGAACTACACAACACCAGGGCAGATCTATATGAATGTTATGAAATGTTCATATTGTTGCTGTTGGTCAGAAACCTTGTATCTCCATGTTTCAAATATTTACGCTTTTTTTTGTAAATTAAATGTAGGGTAAGTGATTTTCCTTAAATAAGTGATAAATAGCTCGGGCGGGCTACTTAAGCTCACTAGACTCTATATTCCAGCTCTTCAGTAAACACAATCATAATGCATTTTTAGGCCCAGGATACATTTATCCAATCATTGGAACTGGAATACTATCAAATTGAAGATGATTAATGTATATTCTCTCCGGAATCCCAATTGGCTGCCATTTGGCAACCCACCTGGAAAAAAACCAAGGCTCTTTTACTAAAGAGCTGGAGACGGGGAGACCTCTGTTACTGAACAAACACTTTAGCAATCATTTCTATCAGAATATAGTGCTTTAACATTAACCTTAAAATATCACTTACCCTACCTTCAATGCCCTACTTCATCATACAAGTCTCACAAAAGTAGTGAAAATAGATCACTCATAACAACATCCATACATATGCATGCATCCATACTCTAGTGTACTGTGTACCTGAATGATGCTGAACTAATAACCTCCATACACCTACTGATAACAGCCCAGATCCTGCCTTGCCTGACCGATGCACTGGATGGTATGACGCGGTAGCCAACATCAGAGGGGAGGTATTCTTTTTCAAAGGTAAGAACCTGCACACATGCACGCACGCACACACACACACAATGGCACATTTTTCAATGTGCCACATTTTAACCATAAGCCTAATGCTGAAAAATAGCCCATCTAACAAGACCTCAACGTGTCCCGTTGCGACACCTTGTGGACTTGTTCGGCAAGTGTAAATCAGGCATGTATATCTAATGCCTGAACCTAACTTTAAATGTCTCTCATATGTCCAAAACTGCTACTTTTCAGGATTCAAATTCAGAAAAGAAAAACAGCAAATGTAGCAGATCCACAAGCTCAAACCGTATTTCGAGCTTGTATATCGGCTACATTTGTGTGACACTGTAGTAGGGCATTCATTTTTTACAAAAAAACACGAATAAATGAAATATCATTGTAGACAGATAAGAGGTTTCTGCTCCGACAGCAACGATAATGATTCCTGGTCTCTGTAAAGGTGCTTTCTTCTGGAGGGTCCAGCGTAGTTCCCTGATGTCTAGAAGTCCAGCGCTGATCCACAACTTCTGGCTGGGTCTCCCAGCTGGGCTGACCGCTGTGGACGCTGCGTATGAACGGACTGACGGACACATCGTCTTCTTCATCGGTATGTGTGTGTGTGTGTGTGTGTGTGTGTGTGTGCGCGTGCATGCGTGCGTGTGTGCGTATGCATGTATACAGTATATATGTACAGTATGTCCACCAACAGTGATGGTCTTTTTGCTACGTGCTTGAAAAGCACCTGGACAACATGTTCACCTACCTCTACTAGCGACCGTAGTAAACACTTTTTCATGATTGGCTGCCTCTAAGCCAATGGGAGACATAAAACCCATAGACTGAACAGCATAAACCCCATACTCTGAACGCCGCAACATGAAGCCATGAGCTGAGGCAGAGGCTGCGGCACACAAACTGATATGTTCATAAAAGAGAGCTTGCTGCACCTGGCAGTTATGATATGACGTATCGTTAATGTCGGGCAAAACACCCTACTACTTGATCATCCTACACAAAAGCATCAAAAGTAGCAGATCGACAAGCTCGAAACACGGCGCGAAACGATGCATGAAATGATGCGCGAAATGAACCATTTTGAGCATTTTGCTGGTTTTGAATTTGAATCCTGAAAAGTAACCCTCACAGCCCACTGGTGGGCAAGTGAGGCAAGTGGGCCCCCAAATAATTGGCAAAACACTAACATTTGAATGATAATATAACATTATAAAAAAAGAATAACATGGTCTTATCTTCTTTAAAACCTTAACAAATTTGTTTTCATTTTGTAATACTGATAAAAATACAATACTAGTGTTAGTTCCATTGGATTGATCCAAGCCAGAAAAAAAAAAAAAAATGATCATCAAAATAAACACAATTTCACATGGCACACCACACATTTGACCACTGGGCCACAAAAGTGGGCCCTGATCCAAAAAAGGCTGAGCATCACTGATCCCCCTTTGGTACTATTTTATATTTTCTCAACTCCAATCTAAATTACATACGTAAAAGCTTCAGTGTTTATTTAACTTAAGTGTACAAATGGAACCAAATGGATCCTTACGGGTCCATTTTGGTTCCAGACACGATACGGTGTAGTTATTTTCAAACGTTTTAGGATCAAATATATACTTATCTAAGAAGTAATAGTACTCACTCATTGTGCAGAACGGCCCATTTCAGAATAACAAATATGACTTTATTATATTATACTTGCATGCATTAACATGTATGGTACTTCATGTTCGAGCTGGTAAAGGGCCTATTTATTTATATACTGCTGGGCAGCCCCCAGATATGGCCCTTAGGGGCCCATTTGGTTCCATTTGTATACATTTGTAAATTAATACTGGATTGTTTTCGTGTATATTGCGGTCCAGAGATTACATGCATCAAGTTAGAGTCCATGGCCTATACTAATGCATAATCAACAAACTGGGGTCCTTGAAATTAGTTTGAGAAACAGTCATTTTAAACCCTGCGTACAAAACATCTTTATTTTGAACATGCATTCCAACTGCTGACCTACATTACCAGTATCTGCCCTGTTGGAGAGGTTATGCAATGCTCCTTTACATACAGTTTACATTTAGTGTAACAGTGTTTACCAAACACAGGGTTGTGACACCATTAGTGAAAGCATTTTCAGATATTTTCATAAACATAACTATTTTTTGTAATTTCTTTACTAATAACCTTTTAGTCCAGGGGAAACACCAAATTCTGGGGAACCACTTATTTGATGTTTCAGAAAATCTCTCCTTTAAACCATAGGAGATCAGTACTGGATGTTCAAGGACACGGTGGCTCTGCCCGGGTACCCACGTCCCCTGGATGACTGGGGCATGAGCACCACGAGGGGACAGCCACCGCAGAGGGTGGAGGCTGCTTTCGTGTGGACGCACAACCACAAGACGTACCTGTTCAGCGAGGGCCACTTCTGGAGGTTTGATGAAAGCGGGCCGGACAGGAGACTGGAGGCCGGGTATCCCAGGGCGGCCTCTCTGTGGACGGGGGTTCCCTCCGACCCCGACGATATCATCAGCTGGGGAGATGGTGAGCTAGCTGGTTCACATGAGATGAACGTTACGTGCACATACATTACCATGTAGATCAGTGGTTCTGGATTTGTTTTTTGTCAAGGACGCCGCGAATTGCAGACCACCATCTGAAAAGGTTTTGTGCCAGGGACCCCTGGAACCGGAAGCAAAGATTTGTTCAAAATGTTCAAAAGAGAAATACCGGTATTTGCACAAATTCTCAAGAAAATAGTAGATATACAAGCTCATAGCGTGTCACTTCGTGAATAGCCAAAGTGTAAAATATTTTTTAAAGTGATTAAAATGATTGTAATGTTATATTACCACCAGTAACTAATTTAGCTGCGGACCCCATTGACTCCCAAGCTACTTTCATTTGATCCCCCCCTTCTTACATCTGACAAAAATGTTCCTGTTCCTTTGCGACATAGCCACAAGGGAGGCCCAGACCCCGGTTGGGAAACACTGGCATAGATCTTAATGTGAGCTCGAATTTGACACCAGTGTGTAAGTCTGCATTGTTGATGACATGTCTATGTGGGGCATGGCATTATGACCAGGCATGTCATGTAAGCTCACACAACTTACATTTTTTTCCCTTCTCTCAAGGAAACTGCTATTTCTTCAAGGACATGTCCTACTGGATACTAAAGAGAGGGGAATTAGATTTAAACAACCTTACTCCAAAATCTGTTGCTGTGGACTGGATGAAATGTGAGGTACCTGAGCCAAGACCCACATTGATGACCAAGGTCCCCGAGCACAGAGGACAAGAATGTCACTGTGACACAAGTATGGCTCAGTCTGTACAAGCAGCACATTGGCTAGTAACACTGTCAGTCAGTTTTTTAACTTGGTTGTTCAGTTTAACCTTTTAAATGTTCTGTTATTTATGTCAAATGGTAATGCTAATGCTCCATGAACTGCTACCAGTAGTGTCACATGATGATTTGTGTTCATCTTAGTTTTGTATTTTTTAAATTTCAGTGCAAAGTTCCACAACATTTTGCATTGTGCATATTTTGTACAATATCTTCATTGAGTAAAAATAAAGACCAACTGTGATTTATTAAGCAGTCTTCTTTTGGCAAATTTGTATTTTAGCGCCATCTTGTAGACTTATAATTGGCTTTCAACTGACCCCAATAGAGCGTCGCAGTCACGCCCCCGACGAGGGCCCAGGAATAATTCCTTCATTTTCCCCATAGACTTATTTACTTTCAAATGTTTACGATGCGGACAAAGCCAACTCTTGTTATGACAAATCATGACAAAGAATAAACACAATGTTTTTGGCAGATCAAATTAGTAAGAAGAAAACAAGGTAGGGTACAAGACTACAACACTTAGTTTTTCTTCCAATTATTTGATCGGCTTTGTCCACGGCGTAAAAGTCTTTAAATAAATACTTTTGAAACGTCTATGGGGGAAAAGAATGGGTAATTATTTCCTGGGCCCTCGTCGTTCTGAAAGGGGGCGGGACAGCGACACTATAGACAAGCAGTTAATTCAACAGTCAACATGAGCTTAACATTCAGCCTAATGAAACATTAAATAAACATTTACCAACAAAAAACATTACTGTAAACTAATCACACTGGCAACATTTAGGACAAAATAATCATTAGAACACACACCCTGACAAGCACTTGGAATTGTAGTTGAGGCATTACATTTTGTCTCTGTGCCAGATAGTGAAAATAGCAGAGCTACAAACTCACGTAAGCTTGTAGATAGTCTTAATATTTGACCATTTTAATAGCATTATGTTGATTACGGTACTTTTGATCCAGTAATGATCTTATTTTTAAAAATATTAAAAATGTCTTGAAAGTCCTAAAATTGTCACTTTAGACAAGTGCAGATACCCTGTATAGTATGTTGGTTTTGTTTACTGTTCAAAACAATGCTGCACTCATCTGTGGTCCTGGCCCACAGTTTAAGACCGCAATATACTCCTTGCACAATGAAACCACACCTGGAATTAAAGGAGCATTGATACAAAACTTTATTCTCACAATATCAAAATCAACAGACCTACATAAGAGTTGTAGCTTTGAGGAATTGAGGAAAACTGTGGATATAGATATTTACCTTTAGACCAGTCATTTTATTTCTGGTTTAAGTCAACGGTGCCAAGCAGCAACATTGACCTTTTGTTAAATAGCAGGACACAGAGGACAAGGCAGACAAACAGTATTAGTCAAGTGGTGTGGAAAAGAAGAGATCACTTTGCAATTAACTCCGTCAGCAACAATTATACAAAAACTCAAAAAAGATAAAAAGAAACATTTAAGAGCGTATGCATCAAAGAAAATTCCCTAAGTGAGAAATTGAGATTTTTTAATTCTGCACATCTTTAAAAAAAATATCTACCTCCTTCCTTGTACCCCTCAGTCTATGTGACAATGATCATGTAAAAATACTACAGGAAGTGTGAGTGGAAGGGAGAGGTATCTACAGGGAGCGACAGATGGAAATAGGAGACTGAGGAAGAAGACAGACATCTGATGGCCATTTCACAGAACTGAAAAGAAGTTATGCCTGATTCACACTTGGTTGTGTGCGGGCGTCCTGCACAGAATATAGCCGATCTACAATAGCCGATCTCTGCTCTTCGGTGTGAGACACCTAAACTAGTCGATCCACAAGTTTAAGCTTGTGGATCGGCTACTTTAGGTGTACAACACCTGCACGCAACCAAATATGTAATTAAGGCATTTAGAGTCACAGGCCCAGTTTCAGCTGGTATGAAACAGTGCCACTGAGAGTCAACCACATGACCCGTGTCCTGATGACAGGACTTCCTGCAGCCGTAGAGGGTCACAGGAAGTAGTCGGCCACTGGTTTCTTGGAGGGGATTCCCCTGGTCTCCTGTGGAGCTGCTTCGAATATGATGAACTCCCGCTGTAAGTGCTCGTCCAGCTCCAGAATGGCAGCCACATTGCCACATCTAAAAGGGAGAGAAGATGAGATGATCAATTAACAAGGTGAATGTACAGTACACTGTAAAATCTTGTGTTCGTTTAACTTTGAGAGTGTACAACCAAATGGACCAGTTAACACTCAGGATTTCACAGAGTGCAAAAGACAAGCATTGAAAATAACCAGAATGTGTCTGTAGAGTATGAAAACATGAGGGCGTTCGGCTGGCACAGTGGTAAAATGCTTGCCCACCATCACAGAGGTTGTCGGTTCGAATCTACAGTAGAGCATCTGACTTTGGAGGGTCTGAGTGTTTTAAACATAAATAACCCTGCAAATAGTTCTGTTCATCCTGACTTCTAAGTCGTACACAGGACACTAGATCAAAAAATGACCATAACATATACGTAGCTGTAATAGCATGTGAGACAATCAGCACTTTGGCCATCAGTGTGCCACTGTCTTTTTAATACTTATCTCTTTAGCTGTACTAGCATCAACAAGCTTAGCTGCTAATGCAAAAAGTAATTAGCCATCAACCATAACTTGTACAGGAACACAGGATGTAATCTAGCTCATCTGGTCATTTCTCCTGCACTGCCATGTTAGATGGATGCTGCGAAATGGCTTGCACTCAGCTGGCAACCATTGCTTTGTAACATTTGCAATGCTCATCTTGTAAACTCTAGACTAGAGGCTGAGTTCACTCCATTTATAAAAAGAATCAGTACAATGTCCCAACCCACCTATAGCAGTAGTTGGGTGCTGACCAGACTGTGAGCACCGTTTCATTGAAGTGCCACTTGTAGCCCTCCATCACCAGCTGGTGGGCTCGACAGATCATGTGGATGTCGTTGGCAGCGTTGAACTGAGCCACCACGTCGCTCCCAAACAGATAGCCAGCCCCTCGGGGACTCACCCCCCAGCCTGTCGTGTCTGAAGCAAGAGGGACAACACAGCCTGAACATGATGGGTCACCAGGACACATAAGAGCAAATAATGGAAGAGTGGCTAGATGGCCAGCAAATCTGGAACCTTACAGCCTACACTAGGGTTGCTTGACCATGGTACTGGCAAAACAACTAGTGCTGCTCAACAAACCCAGAGAGGGTCAAATTACCCCCGTAATGGCCACTACACACTGTAGGAGTTTTAAAGTTGTCGGCGAGTCATCAGATCGTTATGTATTTCACACTGCAGGAGTCTTTTGTTTTATAGCTGTCATTATATCTTTGTGGCTTTCACACTTAACGATTGGTCGCCGACCAGGCATCACACACACTGCAAGAGTTCACCAAGATGCGACCCAGACCCGATACATATAGGCTACATCATTTGTTTTTTTTATTCCAATTAATTTTGACTTCTCACGCACGTGCAGGATACTGTGATACAAGCGCGAGACCGACACAGGACGCATCTCTCTCTCTCTCTCTCTGCGTGCACGCCCCCACACACACAAACACACACACACACACACACACACACACACACACACACACACACACACACAGGAATAGCCAGGCTACACAGGGCGAAATGTTTGTGATAGCCTACATGTGCTATAGCGAGACAGGACGTTAAATCTTGATTTATTAAATAACTCTGTCTCTCTCCGTATGCACACACACACGGTCATCTGATCATCTATCGATACAGTTGACAGACAGTGGCTGTGAGCAGATGCAGCCGTCTTGTGAAGTTTTGCTTTCACTGGCTGTAATACAGGACTTCTCTGGACGCGATCGCAACCCATTTCATACTGTACGATGTCCAGTCGGCGACAGAGCCAAACGGTCAGAAACGGCCGGGAAGGCGTCGGCGAGCACTTATCGGCGCTATATCTTCTCGCAGAGCCTTTCACACACAGCGAGCAAAACCTCGGCGATCAAAGCCCGATCTTGCGTCAGATCGTGAGTTGTCGGCGAGCGCCAAAAATGGTCCCCGACAGCATAATCAGAGCAAATATCGTGCAGTGTACGAGCCATAAGGGGATAATAAAGAGCATGAAAATGCTCTGTCTGCTCATTTATTTATTTAAGTGGATCTGTGCATCAGTGTGGGTTCACATTCTAATTGGGATAAGTGTGTCAAGTGCAAGACAGAATGGTCGATGACAGGTGGTGAGACTAAATCAAATCCAGGGTGTCATGGTCATGGCTTAACTCCTTTTTATATTTTTCGCCCTTTGTTTTACACTAAAAAAATAGATACATCAGTCTTTGTTTTTGAGGTTTCACCTATGACATGACTTATTAGAGAGATGACTTCCGCACACCCGGTTTAATTTTACAGCAGGTGCGTAGAGGTCCTGGCAGAGCAGAAAACCTTGTGGAGGAGGAGGAGAGACCCACACACCGCCACTTGCTGGTTCATGATTTTTTATTTAGATAAGAATCGTAGCAACGTTTCGAAAGGCAAGTGGCGGTGTGCGGGTCTCGCCTCCTTCTCCAAAACCTATGACATGACCAAAACAAGGATGCCGGGTTGAAAGTGGTTATGTCTATCTTTGGGTTTTATGAATATTTAACACATTACCAAAAGCTTGTAACTAATTAATAACTAATCAAATCCTTGTAACACCAGTTATTTTTTCCATTTCCTAAAGAGTAACCATTTTGGACATGTAGACATAAGCCTGCATACCAACCCCATCAGCAGCACTCCCTCCCTCTGCTTCCCCCAGTTTACCGACACCCATGTAAACAAACACTGACACCCATCAACACTTCCGTGTGTACTAAGACAACATAGCCTCATGCTAGAGGAAGAGTTGAACCAGATGCCGGTACCTTCGGGATCTGACCATAGAAGGTCACACATGGGTCCGTCATGGGGCACTTCCTGCTTCCTGTCGATGGTACGGATCTGGTCTAGTGTCTGGATGGAGGGAGACAGGCCACCGTGTACGCAGAAGATCTGAAGAACGGACAGAGAGACAAGTGTCAAGATATATGACAGAAGCGGTGAGATTGCAGTGTTACGACATTCGTGACTAAATAGATGGGTATAACTACGGGACACATTTCAGTTGAGGAATGTACTTTTGTTTTGATAAGGAATGGAGCTCGTTACATGACATAGCTCAAACACCCAGCCAAGTTTTCAAGAATGCAGCTGACAAGTTCTACACGGCTTGTCAGCGATTGCTTTTGGATGTTCATCATCAAATGCGTGAAAAATTCATATTGAATAAGGGTGCAGTACTTAGTTCAGACTAGTCATTGGTCCGACAAACTACCTCAAACCCTAACTAACCGCAAGCACAGGAGCAGCGCATGTTCGAGCGGTTCCCGCATGTCGGACTAATGCTCCATCGGAATTACATGCAGATCCCATCGAATAACCCTAATCCCTGCAATATCATGATTTCCTTTTAATGTTGCATTCACATTTCAATACGAAATTTGCTGCATGAATAAATCTTGACTAACTGGTCCCACAAATATCAAAGCATCGCAGAACACACTGGGCATCAAAGCACGTAACCACACATTAGACAGGAGCGGTGCTCATCAGTGCGGAGACAGCTGACACACCTTTCCGTCGATGATGGCAGAGAGCGATAGGTAGTCGAAGATCTCGGTGCAGTACCGCCAGACTGTGACTGAGCCATACTTGCGGAGGCACTCGTCGTAGAAGCCGTAGACCTGTGTGATTTGCCGCGACTCATGGTTCCCCCGGATCAGGGTGATCCTGTCTGGATACCGCACCTGCAGAACACAGTGGGGGAAGGAGGGGAAGATTTCACGTACAGAAAGGACTTTTAAAAGCCTGAGGCTTGACAACAACTGGAAGCTGAATCCTTAAACACAGAGGCAGTCCCTACCACCCCCCAATTATGTCTTTCTGGATGGTGATCCAAAAATGGTTGTGTACCTTAAGAGCTAGTAGCAGAAGGAAGGTCTCCACACTGTAGAATCCTCTGTCCACAAAGTCCCCCATGAAGAGATAATTTGTTTCTGGAACATCTCCTCCCACCTGTGACGCACAAGATTTACACAAATGGCTCTAGTGTTAACTGTAGCAGTTGTGATAATACATTTTACACTTTGTTCCTGTTCTGTGGCCTGGTCAACCAGTATTCCAACTGTAAGAGCGGCCAGTTTGCTATGAAAATTACACTGACATTTACATCAGGTCATCCACTGTCAACACGCCATAGCTGAATGGGCATAGATGCTGTCTGGGAATCTGAAGGCCCCCAGTTAGCCCAGTATATGTGTCAAAGTGTTCCTGAGCAAGATACTTAAACCTCCCCGGGCGCTGTATTAATAGTGCCTAAAGAGTAAATAATGGAGGGCAAACCTCACATACAAATGCAGTGACATAATATACCCCCAAAAGGGACTAAATCATTAGTATCTTTTATGTAGTAATAAAAAACATAACAAAACCAAGTAAAGAATAAAAGGGTCAGAGCAGTGCACAATAATCCTGAGATCACTCAAGATGCTATATGAAAGGAGGGCCCACCCTCACCAGTACACTGGACTTTATTTACAAACATATGATATCTAAACCTGTGGTGTATTAAATATACTACTGAGCTAACTGAGCCACTACACAAATAAATAATACCGGATGCTGGGGTTTACTTACTCTAAACAATTCTTTCAAGTCATAAAACTGCCCGTGAATATCACCGCACACCTGAAAGGAGGAGAGATGAGATCAATGATCAAATTAATTTCAATCGCAGATGTAATTGTTAATAACCACACATTCATGGAGAGCAGTTAACAAAAACAAAATGTTCTCACTGTGACAGGAGAGTCTACTCTCTGAACATTACTTTCCTCCACCAGAATCTCTCTGAAAAAAGAAAAAGACAAGTCAGACAAATAATAAAATCTATTACAGACATGAAGTACAGCCTTTCAGATCTGAGCCTCTCGAGCATGACGGTGATATAAGCAAGGAACATATTCAAAGTAAGTATCTTACATTGCATAATGCATTATGGAAACTAATCTGAACACGACACATGCCGAAGCAATGGGCCTTTAACTGCACTACTATCAAGGACTACACTTCAAACATTGAAAGCAGAGGAAACTTATTTTCAAATAAACTACATGCAATTAATACTGGGCAAACAAACGGCACAGAAAATTAAATGTATTCTTGCTTATTGCAGCGCTGCTATGACACCTGCATTTCCCCACAGAATCAATATGTCTGTCCATCCATCATTTGATTTATTTTCTTCTCTATAGCTTTGGAACTACTTGTCAACATCAGTGTATTCCTACACTAGGGACCAGTGGTGGACTGTTTGTGCGGGTGGTATGAATAAAAGCATGGTTGTGGATTACCTGGCCTTGGCACATAGCGCTTTCACTTCATTCTCCTTGATGAGCTCACAGCGTCTCAGCTGCTCTATCTGTCTGTCCAGGTCACTGATGTCCCCCATTGTCACACACATAGGTAGAGCTGTTACACACACTCTCTCCTCCTCCCACACACAGGGATCGACAAGGTACCACACAAAAGGGTCTTCCCCCCTCACATAAAAAGCAGCAGACAGGGGTGAAGACAGGCAACGTCCAAGGGCCCACCCTTGTAGATCAGCAGGGGACTTGACGTCTTCAACAGGGAGACTATGTAGAGATAAATAAATAAAAACAGTTAGTGATAGTGACTGACTAGCAATGCGTTGTTAGCTTGTAGATCACTAACATCACTTCCTGTCGGCATACAACATTGGAGTATGAATTATCATAGTAGATCAAGCTTGAGTTTGCCACAATAATAAGATGAATAATAAAGACTGAGTTAGTCAAGGCATCTGCGTCCAGAGTTTAATTGAAATGTTTAAATCCATCTAATAAGCTTCGAGGACAAAACAGAACTGGAGACTTACAAAGTACTATTCAAATTAAGTCTATTATTTAGCGATCAAAGTCAAAGGCGAGTAACGTCGGGCCCCTCTGGGCGTAGTGAGAAAAATCTGGCTAAATATTAGCAGGCTACGCTACACTCACGACGGTAGATGTTGATAAGTTAGCAAGTCGTTTGGTCATTAAACTGACGCTATGGTGATAATACCAGCAATTACGTCAGCTACAGTCACCTACATTGTCTTGAGTGCGATTACAAAATGGAATATCTACAGTTCTGATTCGTTGTCCAGCCTATTATTGGCTAACTCGCTAGTGCTAACTTGACGACGTTACACAGGAAACTGCGACCTAGCCAATTCTGACTCTAGGTGTCGCCGTTTTGCAATTCTCCGAGAGCGCAAATTAGTTTTTCATGGCTTTAACATAAATTAACCTTAGACACCAAAGCAAAAATTTCAGTTCACCTGCATATCATCTTATCATTTGTAAGACAAGTGTACGTTATACTATTAAAGCAATTTCCAAAACACCAAACGGTGACCTCTGGTGCCGTTTCGGAATTCGATAAGTCACCAATCTCGGCGCAACACAGCACCGCTGCGTTCGGCTAATTTATTAGCGACCAAACGAGCTGCCTCCGTAGTAGAATGCAACACGGTAACCTGGACACAACAATGGCACAATGATGGATACATACCGTTCAGTGTGTTTTTCAGCAGCTCGTTCACACAGAAGCAGGATGTTTCATTCCGTGTGGATTTTTATCAGTTATTTTCTTCGTCCACCGGCCTGTTGTCTGTCTTCACCGGTTGGTTTGGTTCACTCCATAAACGCCACCGACTTGACTACAACTTCCGGTGTGGGCTGCGCGCATTGCGCGCTCTCGTGGGCAAACGGAGGCGTGCGCCGTGCATTGTTCCACATGAGCGCGCAGCTTCCCTTAGTTCTCTTTCATTCTTCTTCTTCTATTTACTTTCAATTGATTGATTGGTTTTATTTTGTTTTTATTTAAAAAATACACACATTATATAAATCATACCGATGATTACACAAAGTAAAATACTTATTAGTGTGGTTGCCCTAACAGGGTAACCAGACTATTGTAATTGTAACAACTGCCCTCCCACTCTGGGCTCTTTGGTGTAGAGCACATTACAACCTTCTACAGAAACCTAGGTGTTTGTAAAGACGATTTTAAACTAGTTATGGTAACAACTGATGAGGTAATTAAGAAACTGAGTGCCCTCCAACCCCACAAGGCCACAGGCCATGACAACATTCCCTCCAAATTTCTCAGAGACTCAGCCATCTCTATAGCTCCAATCATCACCTCTCCATCAAACAGGGACAGGTCCCCCAAGATTTCAAACTGGCCAAAGTAACCCCCTTGCACAAGAAAGGGAGTAAATTAGACCCCGGCAACTACCGCCCTATTTCTATTCTTAGTTCCATCTCGAAAGTGATGGAAAAAATAGTCTATGAACAGGTTGAAAAGTATCTTGCCACTAATAAATTATTGTACGAGTTCCAATCTGGCTTCAGAACATCCCACTCCACTGACACATGCCTTCTCTATTTGAGCGACCACATCAAACAAGAGGTGGACGCTGGCAAATACTGCGGCATGGTCATGCTGGACCTCCAAAAGGCTTTTGACACCGTGAACCACTCCATACTGGTTAACAAGCTAAAAGCAATTGGTTTCGATAGCACATCAGTGAGCTGGATGCAATCCTACCTGGAGGGGAGAGAACAGATGGTGGAAGTGAACGGAACACTGTCCCCCCCCCTCCCAGTGAGCTGTGGCGTTCCACAAGGAAGCATACTAGGGCCTCTACTGTTCCTAATATATGTAAACGACATGACTTCAGCTTGTGACTGCAACTTGTTCCTGTTCGCAGATGACTCAGCACTGCTGGTCTCGGACAGGGACAAACTGCAGGTTGAAAATGCCCTCAGCTCTGAACTCGGTAGAATCTGCACCTGGCTCGCTGATAACAAACTATCTTTACACCTGGGAAAAACTGAATCCATTCTCTTTGGCTCTATTAGTAATCTCAGCAAGGCAAATGGCTTCTTGGTTAGAGTGGGTGACAATGTTATCACACGTAAAGATGAAATTACCTACCTAGGTTCCATCCTGGAGGCTAATCTTTCCGGTGATAAAATGGCCACCAACGTAATCAAAAAAGTCAACCATAGAACAAGATTCCTCTACAGGATCTCCTCACTGGTCAACAAAAACACCTTGAAGACCTTAACAGGAGCCCTTGTACAGGGTTTCTTTGACTATGCATGCACCTCCTGGTACCACAGCACCTCAAAGGTCCTTAAAACCAGGCTCCAGACTTCCCAAAACAAACTGGTCAGGCTCCTACTTGATCTAGCCCCCCGAACCCACCTCACCCATGCCCACTTCGACAGGCTGGAATGGCTTAGGGTCGACGACAGAGTACAGCATCTTGCAATGGGTCTGGTCCACAAGATTCGATACACCACCAAGATACCCATGTACCTGTCTAGATACTTCCTTAATGTTAACGAAGTCCACACCCACAACACCAGAGGGAGTGCAACGAACCATGTACAACCCAGATTCGGCACAAACAAGGGACTAAATTCTTTTCGCTCCTATGCCACCAAAATGTGGAACACCCTACCAACTGTCATTAAGACATGCGAATCCCTTGACTCCTTCAAAACCGCTCTCAAAGGGCACCTACGGATGGCTGCAATTCGAAACTGGCCCCCGTAAAATCTGAATCCCCCCCCACCGCCCCCCCCTTTTTCCCCTCACTGTATATATTTCTTTTCCCTTTTTACCTCCTTTATGATGAATTCCTGTTCTGTCTATAGAAGTGTCTATTTGTACGTCTCTAAATGTTTTGATGATTTGAACATGGTGGACCCTATTGGAAACAAGTGTAATGCTTAATTGGGTCGTCCACTCACAGTTAACAGCCTTTGTATTGAGTTTGTGCTTGAAATGTACTGTAATTCTGCAAACTGTTAATAAATTCTTCAATCAATCAATCAAACACTTGTGTAGCGCTACAACTTTATTATTAGTATTCCTCTGGAGTAACCGTTTTTTTTATTCGCTAAGCCTCCCACAGTTTTGACTGTACGCATATCAATTAAACACAAGTTTAATTGATATTAATTTATTCGTGCATTAAATTGCCCCATTGACATGAATGGGAAAATGCGAAAACTCACATTCAAGTATTTTTTCCTCTGAGACTGTAAGCGATATAGTTAGAAAACTGGGGGGGTAAATTCATAATAATTACTAAAATTAATTAACTTATAATTTTATCGGTCAGCCTCATGGTGGCGCTATAACAGCCCACTTTACCTTTTGGCTTATAACTCTTGAACCGTAGCCTGTAGGTCGTAAAATCTCAATTATTTTTTCTGGATTCCTTGGGTCATGACGCATCTCCCCATATCTCCACCACGCCCATTTACGTCAGGATAGATTTTCCGCCATTTTGAATTTTCTTGAAAACACACTTTTATTTTGTAAACCTACAGATTTTGTCCGAATCTCACAGAAATCGGTACATGATCTCTGGACCTATCCAATTGCGTTATTTTTTTTTGTCCGTATCGTTCGGCCTTAATCGTCGTCCGAAGGGCCTATTTTACACAACATGCCACAAATCACGAACGGAATGTCCAATCTATCCCAAATTTGAATCAGTTCTCGCGGGTGGTTTAATCAACCCAGAGCCAAAAGCAATTCCATTTTAAAAAATGTAACAGTTTGGTGCAAAAACATGATTTTGGGGGGATAAATCCCATCTGAATTACTTACGCATGATCACAGGGGTGACACAACATTTTAATTGGCTGGCAATATTAGTGGGAGGGGCCTAAGTAAGTGACTGCAGCAACCACACTTTGCAATTTTTCAAAATTGCGACTTTTCTAGTTTTCTTTGTTGTATGAGGTTCAAGGTGGCAACATACAGTAAAAATCACACCCGTGTGAACTGAGTGGTGTAAGGTTTTATATAGCATGATCAGCTGTGGTCTGACGTAATAAGGTATTATATAGCCTGATCAGCTCTGATCTGACGTAATGAAATCACACCCGGATGTGATTTCACAACTGGCTTTTTTTGTGCAGAGAAAATGACCACGGTTGCTACGGTCATCCAGTTCACCCGGGTGTGATTTAATTACGTCAGAAATTATTTTGAACATAGCAACCATGCTCATTTTTTTCTGCACACAAAAGCCAGTTGTAGGAGTGGTTTACACCACTCAAAAAAGAAATGCCTAACATAAAATATAGAAGTTAAATATAGAATGAGATAGTGTTTATTAGGATCCCGATTGGCTGATGGCTAACAGCAGCTATCTTCCTGGGGTCCACACGCAACATAAAAACATGACATTTACAAGACTACTGAACCTCCAGTTCCTCAGCTCCCAGAAGAAAATAAAAAAATGACAAAATCTGCCATCATAGGAATAATCAGCATAGAAATGTTAAACTAAAATAAATACTTTGTTAAAGGGATGATAAACACCTTGCTGTGAAGGCCTGGCTTTGATTGATCATGCTATATGTAAAAGAACATGTCACACCTATTGTTTCTTCGTCATGGGGCCCCTGAGACCTGCGACAAGACTGAGAAGATGTCAGACATTTTTTATTGGTGGATAGATCAATGCCACTCAAGCTTATCAAGAAATACATATATTCGTAATAAAAAAAGGAATAAATTCTCACCATTTGAGAATTAATAAAATGAGAAAATTATCAACCCAAAAGCAGCAGCAGTATCTGGAATCGACCAAAATATTAGTAGGAACTAGGAAGTTACACAAAATAATAGAAAATACAAGAAAAGTAATTGTTTTAGGTGACAGACAAAAGATTAAAGGCATTCTTAATTAAACCATGACTTGGCTTGACAGTATATGTGATTGAAAATTACAATTATTTTATTAGCAACATACAGTATGTAAAATCAATAATGTTCAAAAGCTTAAAGTAAGCAAAATGCCATTTCTTATGAAGTGCAAACTAATATCTTCCACTAATATCCTCCACATTAAAAGTTTCTATAACAAAACAAAACAAATCTTTTTCAGCTTTGCCTTTGTCAGTTATATCCCAGAAGAGATGTTAACATGTTTTACAAACAGTCCCCATTGTGGTGTCTCTGCGGTGGCTTCATCATAGGGAACAGAAGTACTTGTGGACGGGGAACGCGGTGAGGCCGGACAGAGCGATGCCAAGGCTGTCTCCCACACTGGCGGTCGCCATGGCAAACTCCCTGTGTCTGTCTTCAGTCTGGAGATGGGGGGAGGGGGGGGGGGGTGAAAGGAGAAGTTAGGAATGTCAAGTTCCTATTCTCTATTTCTCTTATTATGTACCCATACTGTTGTATGCACTCAAAGTTCATGACTAATTGCACCAGATTTCCAATTAACACTGTGGCGCAGAAACGTTGTACACTATGGCCAAAGCCGTTACCTTTCACCTGCACTCGAGTGTCGCATTTATTTATGCAAAAACCAAAAAATATTAAATACCAGTATTGAGTTACAAGATTTCTGCCTGACAGTGCCGATATTCATGGTTACGTCTGTCTGTGGATTTCATAATTATTTAACCAATTTGCTTGTGACTATAGTAAATAATAACTACTAACGAGATCATACGTGGGGACAGGCTCAAACCGGTCGGAGAATCGGGCAGAACAGAGAACACATTTTGATGACAGGTTTTGTTGACCAGTTTTGGTGACAGATGTTTGTTCCTTTAAATATAAGGATATTGGATTCATTGGAACACTAGTCTCGTGTTACCTAATAGTTTTCTATTTATCCTAATATAAATAGAAAACATCTAAGAATATATAGCTTGTTGCTTAGCAGAAAAGGAAATAAATAAATAAGCTCTAAAGATTTGAACGGAAATGGCAGACTATTGGAACACAGGTTATTTTTCTCCATTTCCTGAAAAGCAACAGCTGTGTACATATAAGGCTTGCACCTGACAGACAGTGACAATGTATTTTGAATGGGAATAGGGTCCAGTTTAATGTATTTTGTGTGGCAGAAAGACTAGTAGATATTTGGTTCTCAAAGTGAGGTCCAGGGACACCAGGGGCCATATAGTGGGTTCCAGGAAAATGTGTTAATATAGCATCAAAATCGGTTTAACCACTTTAACCAATTGTTTATTATTTTGTATTTATTTAAATTTGGAGTAGCCAATAATTTTTTACCCCCCTTTTCTCCCCAATTTAGTCATTATGCCAATTTATTCCCCACACACGTCTGTTGTCTGCTGCAGTTGCATCCTACTGATTCACCTGCCAGCGAGGAGCCCTCACTGGAAGGACATAGAGACTACATCCTAATCCTCCCGCCCAACACTCCCTGCCAGCCCGTAAAAGGTACATGCAATGGCCAATATCACCCTCCCCATCCGGCTTCCCTCCCCTGAACATGGGCCAATTGTGTTCGCATTGATGCCCGACAAAGCCGGTTGCACCATGGTGGTTTCGAACCCACAACCTCCATGGTGGTGGGCTCAAATCTTGCACGGGGGTCCTTGGCACAAAACCCTTTCAGATGAGTCTCTTTGGCATGAAAAGGTTTGAGAACCAATGCAGCAGATGAGCTGACCTCCTTGCTGATGTAGTAGAAGGTGTTGACATAAGCGGCTCCTCCCAGCAGGCCTTCATAGATCACTATGACAAACACCAGCCAGGCACTGGGCAGGAACTGGTAGTACACAGCCAGGGACAGCAGCACTGCATTCACACACTGGAAAACACAGAGGCAAGGACGCTCATCGCCTGCTGCGTAGTTAGGAATAGGAACCTTCCTTAATATTAGGTACCCTGCAGTCCAAAAGGTTACATTGAATTGAGGCAACAACCTTAGAAAGGTAGTCCTGGTAGTGTTATGTTCCATGGAAATTGATCCTCTATGTACCAGCTGTACAGATGAACTGACAGATATATAAGATATATTATTATACACAATATACAATTATATATCAAATAAATAATGTAATTTTTGTAAGGGTTGCGGTACTGACCCTACGATACCAAGGAAGCACTTGCCGTTTCCCCATCAAATCAAGGAACCTAAGACTGGTCCTAAGCACCAGGAAGCAAGTTCTTTCCAAATGAGACCAAGCCCAGCAAAGGAGGAGTGCTAGATCTCTCTCTGTCTCAAGACTCTAATGGAAGAATGCTGGGTCTCTGCTTTATATGTTAAGTGTGTCGTGATATCTTCTTTAGCTTTCAGAGTTAAATAAACACTGCATTTTATGTGGTAGAACATGACTAATATGTAAAGGTCCTATCACCTGTAGTAGAGAGAGAGCCCATAGCTTCCTTATCTTCACACAGCATAGAGAGGAGCGGGACACCAACACACCCACCTGGTACAGAGTCTGGTACCTAACGCACACACATGCATGCGCACACACATGCATGCGCGCGCGCACACACACACACACACACACACACACACACACACACACACACACACATGCATGTACACACACACACACACACACGCATGTACACACACACATGCATGTACACACAAACACGCATGTACACACACACACACACACACACACACACACACACACACACACACACACACACACACACACACACACACACACACACACACACACACACACACACACACACACACACACACACACACACACACACACACACACACACACACACACACACAAGGCTTCACAGTCAACAATGTAATACAGGCTTTACAGTCAACAATGTAATACAGGATAAGGGACCAGTATGTTAATGAGCATCCTGTCATTCCACTTCATATACTGACCAGCGGTACTGCTCGGCGTGGGACAGGGGGAAATTTGGGAAATACAGGAGCTCCAGCTGGGAATGGAAAGGTATATTATTAATAGTGATTGAAGTATTCTTATTCATGTTTTTCTTTTAAGTAAAAGACTCCCCACAAATGTTCCACATGGCCAGCTATGGTTTGTCACTTTATATCAAATTTTAAAAGTATATTTCAAATTACAAACATTATCTAAGTGAGGTGAATTCATTGTAAGTGACACAAGGGGGCAGCGGAGTCAATACTCACCAGGCCCTGGTTGATGAAATACTCAGCGAAATAAACCAACCCCAGGGGAAGCACGAATTTCAGCAAACCCTAGCAAAGTTAGAGGAAGCAGAGACAAAAATGTGTCAAACATTTGTCTCCCGAACCTTTCCTTACAGAGTATTCACAGAGCTCCATAGCATTAATATTCTTGGCATTGTCTACTGTTATTTGAACATCCATGTATTATACTGTAAAGCCAAACAACAAGTCAAGTTCCTGATTCCTAATGCATGTGCCTATCAATGTGTGACATGTTGTGAGCTTGTGGAGCTGCTATTTTCATGATGTTTGAAAGATTTGGGTTGTTTTCACCTACATTGACATGCCCAAAACAGGGACACCAGATTGAAAGTGTGAAAGTCTCTCTGCAGTTTCTGATAAAACATTTAACAAGTGAAAAGTATTAACAAAAGCTTGTGACTAAATAATAACTACACTGGATCCATTGGGACACAGGTTATATTTTTCTCCCCATTTCCTGAAAATGTACACTTTTAAAATATTTGATGTGCGTCATGTGTAGACTCACTCTGATGACATGTAGTTTCTCTCTTAAGGTGAGCGGCCCAGTAAGTCTGACCTCTGTTACAATCATCATGAGGAAGAGAACAAAACCAGTGAGGGTTATTCAATAATAAAACTACTAAATAAAAGCTACTCAAGTCTCACATCATAGATCATAGACATAGGGACCATCAACAGGCAAAGGGAGGGACACACATTGCTGTGCACTGGAGTGTATGTAATGCAGAAGTTATAAAAGGGCAGTGATACTCAAATTGTGTGTTGATCAAGCCAGAAGTGAATCCAGAATTACAAAAAAAAAACGTTTTAACCTAAACAGTACACCATCTGGATGAAGATCAGCTGAGGATTGGCCTGGCCCAGCCAGCGTGCTTTCTGGTCTAGAGCGGCACGCTTGGAGCAAGCGCTAGAGATTATTGGTTCACTGATCAGAGCCCCCCCCCCCCCCTCCGCCCCTCCCCTCCCTGGTAGAAAACAGAAGAGAAAGCTGACGTCACTATATTGAGAGCGACGCCCCATCTGTAGTCCACGCCCACTCCTAGACCAGGAAATGTCTCACGTTCGTAGCGAACGAAACTAAAAGCCTGGGTACCGAGGCTAGCTGAGGATCTCTGTTGAATATTATTTTTACCTACAGATTTTCTCTCATGTTGGGTCACAGGGATGTTTATTTTATACCCCCTCGTACGACGGTGTAGCTTGTGAAAAAGATCAAGATTGTATATCTGCTATTTATGTCGAGTGAGTACGATGAAGTATAAATTAGGCTTGAGCCCTCCCCGTTGGCTCTACCTTTCTCTTGCTGTGGCTCATCTTCATCAGAATCTTCCATTAGCCTCTGTCTCTCCTCTGAGACTCCACCTGTCACTGGCCTCACCCCTCCATTATGCCACTGAGGAAATGACGGCGGAAAGACCAACAGGGAAAAGTAGCTGGAAACAGGAATATGGTATTGGTATATGGTATTTACTAATAACATTTCAGGTATTTCAGGAACTCTCGTCTAACCGTGACAGTAAAGCTTGATTTATACTCAGTTGTACGCTATTGTTACGCACTGAAAATAGCAGCCATCTTCCTTGCACAACACCAGCACGCAATAAAGTAAAATTCAGACAGTGCAAATGTGCAAAGAAAAGATAGACAGAGAACAGAAACTCGTGGCTCAGCCAGATAGTGCTCACATCACATGCATCCAGACCTAATCATGAAAACATGGGTTCACACTGGGTCATAACTCATGAGCTATAACCTCCTTTTCTCTACCATAAATCCACATCAACACTGTGTAGGACAGGTAGTGGCCACTGTATTGTAGGCTAATATTTTCTCTAAACAGGACATAGCAATCTTTATCATATTCACCAATAAGAACAAAATGACCTCACAAGAACAATGTTGGTGTCGAGTTGGCATTTCCTGGTTTTAGACAGACGAGATAGCAATGCAGCAAGCACTCAAAAGACTCACCATTTGCAGGTGACAGTGGTATGCACAAATGTCAGTTCACACTTTCCAAATGAAAAGAACTCAAACTAGATAAAGTGTCCCGAGGGGCACAGGTCTCCACCAGGGCAGGTCAGGTTGTGGCAAAAGAGGCAATGCAAAAATCGACCTGTTGGTGGCGCTATAACAGGCCAATGTGAAAAGGGTGGGATATATTCCTCAGCCTAGTAGGAAAGTCTGTGAAAGATTTCACTGGTGGAGACAATCTTCGTTCTCACTTGCGTGCAAGCAGAGGATTTCCGTTAGTCCTAAATACATATTTTATCACCTTTAAATGCCTTTTCTAGTGTGGTTACAGTTGCAACTTGTTGCGTTGCGAATCATTGTTGTTGACTGGGCTTTAGACAGCTCTTGCACAAGCAATATGTACTGTCGCGGACCAATTTTTATGGGTCACGAGTATTTTTTGCTTTCCTATATCTTGTTATCTTATTATTTCAAAATATTTTCAAAAAATTCCCCCCAAAATTCACAAATTAAAAAAACACTAAAGGTTCCTGCTATGTTTTTCTGTTTTTCAAAAAACACACCCAGTCTGTAAGGACCTTAATGCAAACTTTTTTCAAAATAATTCCATACAAAATCCATTAATTTGAGGGAAAAAAATACTTTTACTACTGATAAGTAGTGAAAATAGCAGCTCTACAAGCTCACAACATGCCGTGTTGTGTGTAGTGTAGATCGTCTGTTTTCACTAGTTTGGGTGCCGGGGAGAATTTCACGTTTGGGTCTTCAGCTAAAAAGGTTCAGGAACAGACACCAACCAGACTTCTCCATCAATGGAGCACTTCATCCCTTTTAAACCTTATCTTCATATAATTGGTCGTTAACTCGTTATTCACTAACGCTCAAAATGAGATGACACAATCATCGTCTGTGTCTCACTGTTGGGACTATGGAGGCAGCCTTCCTCTGAGACATAATACTGAATAGACAGAAGTGGTGCCATCGTAAAATCTGAGCATAAAGCCCAAACCACACAAAAGGGTCGGGTCGGGACGAGACTGTTTTTAAGGTCAACCACACCAATGCAACTCATTGAGTTGCAATGAGTTGCATTGGTGTGGTTGACCTTAAAACAGTTTTGTCCCAAGGAGTCCCTACCGGTGTGGTTTGGGCTTAAGGTTGAACATGAGTTTAAGTGCTCCTTTAAGGAGTGTGAATGAACATCCACTTCCTTATTGTTCATCCAGCAATGTTATGGATTCCACCATTTAATAACAACACACAAATGCAACAAGAAGTGTTTATTGAGTGTTTCTATGTTTCTATATTCTATTCACAGAAAAACTTGCGAGTCTTACCTCATCACCATGCCAACAGGGACGACTAGCATGATGAGTAGCGTGACCTGTGGTGACAAGCCGGCCTGGGTGAAGGCCGAATAGAGCAATGCCCCGGCAACACCAGCCCCTCCAGTGCCTGAACCCCATCCCCCCAACACATCCCTGACACAAAGACACACAGAGACACATACTGGAGTCACACAATGATCAAATACACACATACACTGTAAACAAATGTTCAGTTAACTTTGAGAGTACAAAGTTGTACACTCTCAGAGTTACAAACAGATACATTGACATTGAGGTTTTTACTAGGTACATATATCCACTTTGTGAAAACTGGTCTCTGGAGTTGGACCTAGGTTCAAGGTTGCTCAAGGTCATGCTGCCAAATTAGAGACATACTGTTAAGGATGACGTAACGTCGAATTACCGTTACGTCATTCTCCCTTCTTTATAAGGCTACACCCAGCCAAGATCTCTTTGTCAGAAAATAAACATACAAACGTAACTCAACTTGGTTCAAACCCTTAACTAGTCAATACAGACCAGACCTTGTCAGACTCCCACCTTCGACCTAAGAGGCCTTCAAACCAAAACCTTAACAGTATTTTCTGACCACCTCAGGTTGAAGCCGAGTCCTCATGGACACTAGGAAACCCAAGGACCGTAGAGTCAAGCACGAAGCACTTATCCCGTCTAATTCCAACGACGAGGGATCCACTTCTGTTATGATGCACGACGCACCTATCCTACCTTCTTCCAACGAGACACCCGCCATGCAGACCAACCCGCCATCCTCCTCCAAACAGAGGGAGACTGACCCCACTTTCACACAACTAGTGATACAACTTGCTGCTAGCCAGCAACAAATTGCTTCTAGCCAGCAGAGACAAGAAGTTCTCTTGACTAACTTTCTTGCTGGCAATCGGCCCCTTAGGCACCGTTCCCTTAAGAACAGACACCTTCGGAATCGAACCCTCAGGCAAGATGCCCCCTCCCCCACCAACCACCAACCCACCCTCCCTCCCTCCCTCCAAGCCGAAGCTGCCCAGGGGTCCACTGGAGAAGGCCTCCTGGATATATCTCTTGAGGACGACCCCTGCTGTTTGGTCGACATGAACGTTGAGAATCGTGCCGCACCTCCACTCCAGCGTTTCCGGCCCCCGTCTTTTCCTAAACCGCTTTTTAATGGCACTTCTGGGGCCTGTGGCCGATACATTAACATGTTGAAGCTGTTTTTCGCCTCTGGCGACGGTGAGCCTACCAACGAGGAACGCATTGGCTACTTTGTCTCAGGTCTTTCCGACAGAGCGGAGGAGCTGGCTTTTACTCTCCTCGATAAAACGCCGGCGATCTCTTACTGGGACCTGTCTGCCAACCTCCAGAAGACTTTCGACCCGCAGCTCAGTTCTGCTGATGCCGAAGGGACACGGGGTCTCTACTTGGAGCAAGGGAACCGGACCGTTTCTGAATTCGCGATTGAATTCCGCCTGGTCAATGCAGCAGCCGACCACGCTGAGAGCACTTTGATCAGTTGCTTCACCAGCGGCCTCGATAAGCCCATTAGGGAGTTTGTTGTCCTCCAATCTCGGTTCACCCGCCTAGACACCTTGATTAACGCGGCCTCCGACTATGATAATCGACGCCGTGCGGCACATGCTGATTCACGTAGCCTGGCCTCTCGGTTCTCTCCCTCACCCACTATGCTCCCCACCCATTATGCTCCCTCACCCACTATGCTCCCCACCCATTATGCTCCCTCACCCACTATGCTCCCCACCCATTATGCTCCCCCCCAATCCACCGCGGAGTGGCTTTTGCCCCCCCCCTCTTCCCAGCCTTCGTCTGCTTCTTCTCTTCCCCCCGGGCCGAGCTTCCGATCTGGTGCTCGCGCTCCCCTCTCCCCTGAAGAGAAGGGGCGTCGTCTCAAAGCTGGGACATGCCTCTACTGCGACTCCAAAGACCACCTGGTAGGATCTTGCCACCTCCTACAGAAGAATACGATGACTCAGAGTCCCACTGCCAAACTTGCTTTCCTCCTTGTCGAAGAAACGACAACGGCTGGTGTGTCTACTTTGGTCCACACCCCTCTCGAAGCGTCCGTCTGTTGGGAGAATCAGCACACCACTGTCCCGCTCCTTTTTGACTGCGGTGCTCACGGCAATTTCCTCCCTCAATCGGCTGTTGATATACTTGGGGTACCGACTAGAACCCTCCCGACTGTTTGCCGATTTTTATGCGCAAACGGCACGTTCTTGCTCTGCCATCGCGAGACGCTTCCGGTGGAGGTGATCCTCTCCGGTAACCACCGTGAGTACCTTCAATTTTTGGTTCCTGAGAAGGACTGCCCCTTGCCGTTAACCCTAGGTCTCCCGTGGCTTAACCTCCACCAGCCATCGCTTCAGTACACAGGGCAGGGCTCCAGAATATCTTCCTGGAACCCTGCTTGCCATGCCACCTGCCTCCGTTCTGCCTTTTCGCCACCATCGTCGGACTCCTCTGTGGCCCCACACCCGGAGCCCGTCGACCTACCCCCACACCGAGACTACGACACTCCTACCGGTCTCCCCTCGGAGCCCCAGGCAGCGGGCGACTCCACTCCCATCTCTACCGCCGACACGGATCCTGAACCCCCCACCTCCCTCATGGATCCATGCCCTGCGACTGTCATGGACCTCTCCTTACCACTTTCCCCATCAACGGCTGCTACTCGTACCTTCCTCCCCCTGACGCCCAACATTTCTCCCCCGCCCATTTCCCCACCTATTGACCCCGATGCTCACACATGGAGGTTGGACACTCACGGGATACGAAGGCTACTGGCCGTCCGCCGGAGGAACCGCGACCTGCAGTACCTGGTTGAATTGCTGGACGGGAATCCCGCTAAGCCCCTTTGGATCCCCTGTACTGCGATTCCTCCTCACTTCATCAGAGAATTTGACAAGACCCAGTCCACTACCCCCATGATGACGCGCGGACACGTCCGTCGAGGGGGAGGTACTGTTAAGGATGACGTAACGTCGAAACCCCCATGAAGGATGACGTAACGTCGAAACCACCATGAACCCCCATGAAGACGCGCGGACACGTCCGTCGAGGGGGAGATACTGTTAAGGATGACGTAACGTCGAACTACCGTTACGTCATTCTCCCTTCTTTATAAGGCTACACCCAGCCAAGATCTCTTTGTCAGAAAATAAACATACAAACGTAACTCAACTTGGTTCAAACCCTTAACTAGTCAATACAGACCAGACCTTGTCAGACTCCCACCTTCGACCTAAGAGGCCTTCAAACCAAAACCTTAACACATACAGTATTTGTTGAACAATTCTGTCTTTAACAGTTTTTGAGCAGAAATTCGAACCTTTAATGTTTATGATTATAGCACAATAACAAAGTATATTTTGTTCTTAATTGAAGTAAATGTAAATATTTTTTGAAGAAGTTATGTCTGAAAAATCACACCCGTGTGAAGTGAGTTAAAATCTAACTCATGTCGATTAGGTGATGTAATGGAGATGTAAAACAAACGGGGCAAACAAACATTAAACACCATTAACAATAAAGAGACAATATGACGTAAATGACACTGATGTACATTTAACCTTCATTGTCAATGTGTTTACAAATCAAACATTGAACTAAAGACAAACATTAAACCTGTGTATAGGAGGGGCTAGCACCCCTCAAAAATACAGACAGTCAGAGAAACATGCTGTACAAGCCAAATTAAAACAATGCTCTTCCCTGAGAGGGTGGTTGTCTCTCACCTGTTGAAGAAGACAGTGAGAGAGAGGAAGGAGAGTTCTCCCAGACCCGAGCTCACACTGGCAAAGATCACACCTGGAAAATACCACAGTATTAGAACACCTTTGTCTGGGCTGAGAAGGAGAGTTGGAGGCTTAAATGAATCAAATATGTGAACAATTTCTGATTGCAGTTTGATTTCAGTGGGAAAACTCTAGCTGCACTCTTGTAAATCACATAACAGCAGAAAGTTAAAACCATGAGGGGGAAAAAAGTGTAAGCCAGCCATGTCAAGTCCCCCTGAGCATTTTCAACAAGTTAATTTCAAATTACAGTAAAGGTTATGGTCAAATTAACTTTAACCCTGACATCCCTCTTTTGGGCATTTTTATTACAGGAAAGAAATACAAATCTTGTTTTTTTTTAAATAGGGCTCATGTTTGGTTCATCTGAACATGTCACTTTCCTGAACAATTTATCTAACTCGTTTCAAGTTAACCATTCAAATAATAATACCTAATAATAATAATAATAATAATAATAATAATAAGGGTAATAATAATAATAATAAAAAGAAAAAAACGTGTATGAGATGGGAGCTCATCTTTCCATTACCCAGAATGCTCATCCACATGACTGAAGAGAAGGATACCAATAGGAAGCTTGTTGTTGCAGCGCTGACACAGAACAACACACGAAACCTGGAGGTCCAGACAGGAAGGGATATTATTGATCCATTTGTACAGTTAAAATAACACACAGGAGTTTATTTGACGTTTATTTGTGCATGAAAATCAAACTGCCATGAGGGAGTCATGGAAGCATCTCCTCCTTCAACAATTCAGTATGGTGTTGACAACAGATACTTGTAACTCAAGATAGCACTAGATTCTGAGATACAGAATGACTACCACCAACTTTGTACCAACATTTATACAGGTGGATGTATGCACTGTCTATTAACAGTCTATCAACACTGAGTATAGGAATGAATGTACAGTATATCAACAGTCTATCCCTAAACTTATTTGCCATTTTTTACTATTTTAAAATAGTACAAATAGCCGATCTACAAGCTAACAACGTGTCGATGTAGATGGGCTAGTTGAACTATTTTTAAATGTTTTAAAATAGTAAAAAATGGCAAATAAGTTTAGGGATAAGGGGTAAGGGGTGGCGCAAGATGGAGCCTGTAGTCTCTCAACAGTTATCCTTAACAGGCATCTCCATGCAGGAGTCAGTAGTCAAAGGACAAAAGTCTGCAACAGAGGTTCTGAAGATCTCATATGGGATTTGGGCTTTGTGGAGCCTGGTTGGCACAAGGGATTGGCCGAGGTGCTTTTGTGGTGTACAGAGGAGCGACAAGAGTTGAGTCTGTGGCATCTTCTACTTACCCATAGGGCATTAAGTGGATGAAGAAGGGAGCAGTGAACTTGATGAGGAGGGTGGGTAGGATATCTGCCAATAGAACAGCCTGCAGAGAGGGAACCAGAGAAGTTTAGGGACGACTCCAAAGCAACAGGATTGGAATAAAATCAAGGCTGTTTTGTTCAGCTGTTTCCCAAACAAACCTATTTTATCCCTTTTTTGTATGCTATTTTTTTATTAAAATGTTTTTCTAAAGAATTTCATAATTAACATTCAAAGAAATCCCATAATTTTTTAAAACATTAAAGAAATAGTAAAATCATATCATATCATAACATCCTGTGACCCACTTCTGTGAATCGGGAGACAGCGGTTGTGAAACACTGGTCTAATAAACCTCTATTTACCGCAGTTGACACAGGGTTGCAGTCATAGCGGCTACCGTTGCTGCTGCTTCCCAGTTCAAAGTTTAACGCCGCTGTGGATGGTGTCTGGAACAGATAATTGAAAAGGGGTCATATTTTCACACTTTCTGAACATACAGGGCTTACTAGCCATCCATACTATTATCAGTGTTAATATATCAATTTAACCGTTTGTAATTGTAACCAAATTTGGTAAGATTTGTACTTCCTCTCAGAGTTCAAGTTTCCTTACCGGTACTGTGGAGTTGTCAGATCCTTGTTGTTTCAGGATGTCATGTGCAGCACTCAGCATTACCACATAAGCAAAGTTGTTGCACAACCCCATGAGCCTAGACACACCATGTTTGCAGAAGGACATCAATTGTATTAGCTGTGCTAATGATAGTCTGACTCTGACATACTGATTTGAGCCCATCAGTAAAGGGTGTAGAAAAAAATAAATTACTTGAAATTAGAGCCGGTCAATATATCGATATGATCCTTAAATATCGTCTGTGTTTTCAGAATATCATTATATGGCATAAGGGTGATATAAATCTTTTGATGGATGGTGTCAGGGTATTGCACATTTTGGTGACAGAGTAGTAGAATGAGAATTGTCCCATGTTTGTTCTATATTTGGGTAGTACAAGATCGTCGCTCCCTCTCGTATTGTGGCTGTCACTTTGGAGAAGTAGTCAGGTATGAAGGTATTGTGGCTGTCACTTTGGAGAAGTAGTCAGGTATGAAGGTATTGTGGCTGTCACTTTGGAGAAGTAGTCAGGTATGAAGGTATTGTGGCTGTCACTTTGGAGAAGTAGTCAGGTATGAAGGTATTGTGTCTGTCACTTTGGAGAAGTAGTCAGGTATGAGGGTATTGGGGCACTGCCTCTGGCTTTGACTATCTAAAGATATTTATTTGCTCATGGCATCTTCCTTCTTCTACCCTGAGCCATACCAGACTAGCAAAATTTTTTAGCTAATTTAACTTCAGGTGCAAGCACATTTTTATAAGTTCCCGGACTGCAGCTTTCAACACTCACCAAAATCCGCACCAGTTCCGCCACTGAGACCAGCGACCTGTAGATAAATCATAAATAATATATTACAAACGTTATTTGACACCACAGAAGAGAAGCCAGCTGGTACGTGCGAAGGTGTCACGAAAATTGCTGATACATTAAGAAATACTACCGACTCACCTTGTGCATGTACAGGATCTGCATTCACGCTGCTTGCTTGCTCCATGGTTTCAAATGGTGTAAATAATGAGTAAACTCTAAAAACTAAAATATTACAAATAAAAAGAAACAGCTGTTACCAAGCAGCTAGCCCCACACAGCATTTCTGGCAAATCAAATCGCATGACAAGCATAAAGGCAACATTGTTGGCAGTCTGACTGAAGCTCCGACACAGGCTTTGAACCGAACTACATTTACATAAAACCACTGCTGACGTGGGAATACCGGTATTTACAAACGTTCTTCAGATGATGTTCAAGCGAAGCGTTTTCCTTCTTCTGCAAACATAGGAAAGAGTTTCCCTTTCCCTCAAGTCTGCTGCCATGTGTTCCACAAAAATACGTCCCCGCCCGCGGAAACAAGAACGCCACGTATGGGTTGGGTTCCCAGTTCCCAGTCTGGGATTCTGGTCTTGAAACTGGTCCTCCAACAACAATAACAACTTTGGTTCGGCGTCGTCTGTTGTGTGTTGCAGGTTTTGTGATTGTGAATAATGTTGGCCCTGTTGCCATAATGTAACAACAACGTTGTACGAGTGAGTGAATTAGTTACTGATACACAAAAACGAACACAAGCAATTTCAAGTTCACCGGTAGATGGTGGTAAAAACCAAAAGCAATCTAACCAGAATCTAACACGCTACTGGGAGGTGAGGCTGGCCGTGCTGGCGGATCGTTTGCGCTCAGGAGTTCTGAGCTGCAGCAGTGGACTATGTCGATCGGGTGTCCGCACTAAGTTCGGTATCGATATGGTGCTCCTGGGGGAGCCCGAGACCACCAGGTCGCCTAAGGAGGGGTGAACCGGCCCAGGTCGGAAACGGAGCAGTTCAAAGCCCTCGTGCCGCTCAGTAGTGGGTTCGCGCTTGTGAATAGACACTGATGCTACAACGTTTTTTTTTCCTGCTCCTGACATTTACATCGATTAAAGTAGAATTGTGCTTGTTTTCTGCTGAAAACATTAGAATTGTGCTAGTTTTCTTCTGAAAACAAACATGATATAAGTTTATATCATTATATCATACATTGTTTTATATCATATAACACCATTTCAAAGTGACTCTGACCAGTTCCTTTCTTTTGATAGTGTAATTTTAGGTCACACAGAATAATTGTGCTGCATTGTATCATGTATGTTTATGTATTTTGTGTGGCAAACAGGCTGACCAACGTCCTGCTTTGAATTTGGCTTTACATTTCAGGCATTCACAAATGCAAGATCAACTGTCTGTAACGATGCTTATAAGCTCACGAAAGCCCGCAAGAAAGAGTTATAAATAATAAAGATAAAGTCGTGTAGTCTTTACTCGTAGTGCTGTTTTCATTCTCTAGTTCTTATTCATCAATGAATCCTTCTGGAACTTTAGAGAAAGAGCGGAGCGGACGTCATGTACCTTACGTCATCATCACGCCGGAAGCTAAATGTACGCTGAATGCTCTCATTGGTCAATGATGTCTGAAACGACGAGAAACATCCACAGAGTTCTGGAAATATCTAAAGATTTTGACAAATATATATAAGAGTAGTTCGTCAGACACACAGACAGTATCTGGACCAGATCTGAGGAGCACAACGCTTTAGGAACAAGTGAACAGCGAGGAGCGACCACTGTATACTTTTACACAGAAACTTCTCAGCACAGTAAGTACCAGCCTGTTTCGGTCACTTTTAATTTACAGGCTATCAACGGAATATGGGTGTATATAACTGTACATTATCATCATTTTAATATGAATAAAGTGTAAAACCTCAAGGCTACAATATCATTGTGATAAAATATGCATCAGTTACTTATTCCGTGTGTATTCAATTCCAAGAAAGCCATTGAGTAGGATTGTAATAGAACTGTTGTAAGACATAATCTGAAACATATACATTATAAAATACCCAAATAGAATCAATATACACTACAGAAAAATATATAATTTGATTAAAATCATACAGATGATTAGTAGGCCTATGTTGTTCTTAGCTCTGTTTGGAACCTCAATATACTGCTATGCAGATATTGAGGTTCCAAACGGAGCTACCGGTATGTTGTTCTGTGTTTCTAAAATGTCCCTTCATTTATTTCTAGGGAATTATTCAAAATGTCTTCAGCAAAAGGTGTCGCTATTGGCATTGACCTGGGAACCACCTATTCCTGTGTGGGGGTTTACCAGCATGGCAAAGTAGAAATCATTGCCAATGACCAGGGGAACAGAACCACCCCCAGCTACGTGGCTTTCACTGACACTGAGAGACTCATTGGAGACGCAGCCAAGAACCAGGTGGCTATGAACCCCTCCAACACTGTGTTTGATGCCAAGAGACTGATTGGCCGAAAGATTGATGATGCAGTGGTGCAGTCAGACATGAAGCACTGGCCCTTTGAGGTGGTGAGTGATGGAGGAAAGCCCAAAGTTCAGGTGGAATACAAGGGGGAGAACAAATGCTTCAACCCAGAGGAGATCTCCTCCATGGTCCTGGTAAAGATGAAAGAGATTGCTGAGGCCTACCTGGGCCAGAAGGTGAACAATGCTGTCATCACAGTCCCAGCTTACTTCAATGACTCACAGAGGCAGGCTACAAAGGATGCTGGCACCATTGCAGGGCTGAATATACTGAGAATAATCAACGAGCCAACTGCAGCCGCCATCGCCTACGGACTAGACAAAGGCAAGTCAGGAGAACACAACGTCCTAATCTTTGACCTGGGTGGGGGCACCTTCGACGTGTCCATCCTGACGATCGAGGATGGTATCTTTGAGGTGAAGGCTACAGCCGGAGACACTCACCTGGGTGGGGAGGACTTTGACAATCGCATGGTCAACCACTTTGTGGAGGAGTTTAAGAGGAAATGCAAGAAGGACATCAGCCAAAACAAGAGAGCTCTGAGGAGGTTGCGCACAGCTTGTGAGAGAGCTAAGAGAACCCTGTCCTCCAGCACTCAGGCTAACATTGAAATTGACTCTCTTTTTGAGGGCATTGACTTCTACACCTCCATCACCAGGGCTCGCTTTGAGGAGATGTGCTCTGACTTCTTCAGGGGAACATTAGAGCCTGTGGAAAAAGCCCTTAACGATGCCAAGATGGACAAGGCGCACATTAACGACATTGTCCTGGTTGGAGGCTCCACCAGAATCCCCAAAATCCAGAAACTCCTGCAGGATTTCTTCAACGGCAGGGAGCTAAACAAGAGTATCAACCCAGATGAGGCGGTGGCTTATGGAGCTGCTGTCCAGGCTGCCATTCTGTCAGGCGATACATCAGGAAACGTTCAAGACCTGCTGCTGCTGGATGTGGCACCTCTCTCCCTGGGCCTTGAGACAGCTGGAGGAGTTATGACAGCCCTCATTAAACGGAACACTACCATCCCCACTAAACAAACCCAGACCTTCAGCACTTACTCTGACAACCAGCCTGGCGTCCTAATCCAGGTGTTTGAAGGAGAGAGAGCCATGACCAAGGACAACAATCTGATGGGCAAGTTTGAGCTGTCAGGAATCCCACCTGCTCCTAGAGGGGTTCCTCAGATCGAGGTCACCTTTGACATTGATGCTAATGGTATCTTGAAAGTGTCTGCAGTGGATAAAAGCACAGGCAAAGAGAACAAAATCACCATTACCAACGATAAGGGTCGGCTCAGCAAAGAAGAGATCGAGAGGATGGTGCAGGATGCTGACAAATACAAAGTTGAAGACGACCTTCAGAGGGACAGGATCACTGCCAAGAACTCCCTGGAATCCTACACCTTCAACATGAAGAGCAGTGTACAAGATGACAACGTGAAGGGGAAGATCAGTGAAGAGGACCAGAAGAAGGTCATTGAGCAGTGTGATCAGGCCATAGCCTGGCTGGAGAACAACCAGTTGGCTGATAAAGAGGAATATCAGCATCAACAGAAAGAGCTGGAGAAAGTGTGTAGCTCCATCATCAGTAAGTTGTATCAGGGAGGAATGCCAGCAGGCAGCTGCAGACAGCAGGCACAAGGCAACTCCCAGGGCCCAACCATTGAGGAGGTTGACTAAAATGTATCTTTATAGACTATAGAAAAAGATTAGAGAAACAAAAGATGCTTACTGTACTTACGCTCAATATCTGTGACTATAGGTGGTTGCCCATGGTATATTTGTGTTTTGTTGATCATGTACATTCACTGTCAATTCATTTTGTTTTTAATTTAGTACATTACAGTAAAATGTGAAATTGAATATTTATGGTGGTTTTGTATATTTTAAATAAAAACTTTTTTATAATTTATAACAATAGTGTGTCCTGAGTTATTCACATTTACATTTAGCTCTAGGTGCATTGATGACATTTTCAGTATCTGAAACCCAATTGAAGGAGTTCAAGATGAAGAGTGACTCAAACAGACTTCTAACATAGTCCTAACATATACACCTACTGACAGAAACTCTGTGTTACATAAACAATCCTTGCATCCCAGTTTAGTCGCATCTTTAACGTCTGTATTTCTAATGTTGATTTCCAAGCTTATGTTATTATCAAAGTATCAACAGTCATACAACTGTGATGCAGTATTTCTAGTTCAGAAGTGGAACCTGCTTAAAGTAACCAGGTAGGGAGAGAAGAAGTGACATATTTAAGATACATTTGAGCTATTATCATATCAATGTTCCACTTTACCAACTCAATTGAATGTATTAAATTAAGCATTGTGTTCATTCATGCTAGTATAGGTTAGAAAGATGATGATGATTCTAGAAAACAAATAAACAATCTCCAGTCCCTGATTACATTATTAAAGTCATCGAGGTCTCGGATAGTTATAAGTACCTGGGTAGTGGCTACTGACTAGTATATAATACTGACTAGTATTAGTTAAAAATAATAATAATAACGATGATGATAATAATATATCATAATGTCATAATCACACGGTCCATTATTGACACTGAGGATACTTTCTCTCATTTACAATACAAATATAAATTCCTATCTAATATGCTGTTACTGCATTGCCCAGGTTAGGCCTACTATTAAACAATATCCAGTGGTTGTATGGAGATATCTTGTACAGTTTTATTTCAAATGAGATTTATTTAGACATACCCCTCGCCTGAAAAAGACAAATTAGGTCAGTTAGACATAATAACATGTATACCATACGTTAATGGTCATCTTTTTGGGGGAGGGAAAGTGTATGCACTGTGCAGTTTATCTAAAATTACTGTATATGGCATAAAACATGATTGTTTTCATGTACGTTAAAACAAACTATTTAAATCGGTATCTCCTACCTTAAAAAAAGATTGAGCTTGTCTTGATATGACAATAAAAGTATAATAATACATTAAGGGGGTCATGGCTGTCCATATTAAAATTAAAAAAAGTCTGGCGGCAGCCAAGGAACAATGTTACGTTCCCAGACCCACCCTCCAGCACAAGTCGGGTGCATGTGTTTAGTCCAACGTACTAACAGTCTGACAGGCACTAGTCCGACACCCTACCCCAAACTAACCCTAACCTCACAGGGAAGTCACGGGTGAGTTTTAACCAGCAACGCATGTCGGGAGCCCCAGGCGAGTTTTAACCGGCCACGCATTTGTCTTAAAGGGGAATTCCACTCATTTTCAACATGTTACTATGTCATTAATATACCTTAGAGCCGTGTGGAAATAATAAAAAAGTCCCCCCATTCTGTGTTGCCTAGAACTGTAGGTCTGAAAAAAATCATTAACATGGTGAAGTACATCATGATGATGTGATCAAGTCAGTGGGGATAATAATAATAATAAACTTTATTTATAAAGCGCTTTTCGAAAACAATGTTTACAAAGTGCTTTACAGTGTCAAAGGATGAGGAGCACTGTCCGCCACATATTGATCCTCCCAGGGTCAGCACATTATGATTTGGTCAGTCCTTTGTGCCAGTAGCCATCAGGCTCCACAACCAAGTCTCTTTAAAATTGTATCCCACGATTTTGCAACCCATTTTTTCACCCAGTGTCAATTATATAATGGAATCCTGAGCACTACACTCCCTCTGCCAACCTGGGGAGAGCAACAGACTGACCTCATGCCAAATCTGACCTGATATGTTCTATTCTGTTCTTTGGGATTACTGACATGACTTTGGCCCACTTGCACACAGACTACTACAGAACCAGCCATGCCATGTTGTCGAGAGAGAACATGCAAAGAGCAAGGATTTTGAACGGATAAGGTATTCCTGTTGTCTTTTAATATGGATTCCATACCCCCCCAAAAAACACTAGCATTGTTAATTGTATAATACAGACACAGTGTATTAAGGATTTTCTGTGTAGAAGAGTCAAAGAGAGGATAACATTCGGTCATGACTCATGAGTCAGATTCAGTTAGGTTAAAAAAAAAATTCAATCCCATCTATGTCTGTCTGGTGTCTGTGTAGTAACTAATTTATGTCACTTTAAATGCAAAGTTGACATTATTTAGGACTACTTGATAATTAAGCCTACTAGGTCATGTTTATGACAGGTGCTATGTCAATAAATTCAAGTGTTCCCTCATGTTAGTCAGTCAGGAATCAACCATCCTTTTGACATAATGCAGTAACTAGAAACAGCCACCAGGTGTCCTCATTCATCCATTCTATGAAGAGCATCTGACCGCTTGAGTGGCCAGCAGCTGCTTTTAGAATCACTGTCACTAAATCACTGTCACTAAAATACAATATATATTATAATACTATATAATATAATACTGTAAAATACTGTAATACTGTAAAAATATATGGATGGAAATATGGATATCAAGGATTCAGATCTTTTACTTAAGTAGTAGGCCTACAATACAGAAATACAATTTTACAAGTAACAGGCCTGTATTCACAATTTGACTTGAATAAAAGTACAAAAGTACTGGCATCAAAATATACATATACTAGTACTAAAGTAGTAAGAAGTAAGTAAAACTAGGCGTACGTTAGTTTCCACCACTGATGGAAATACAAGGGTTCTGTTCAACAATATAATGTATTTTATGTCGATTTTTAGGCAAGACAAGATTAACTATTAATTGAATTATACATTGTATTGATTAAAGTACTACAGAATGGTAATTGGATCTATTATTTACAATGATTCAATGATTATTTGCAATGATTATTTACAATTATTATTTGCAATGATTATTTACAATTATTATTTACAATGATTAAACATTTATTCAGGGGTGGAACAACCTTAGAGTATATACTCTAAGGGAACAACAGGTCCGGTAATGTCGCCCTGGCTGGATACTGGATCTTTGACCAGAAAATGGTTCAAAAAGGCCTCAAGTAAATTGTGTATGTGTGTGTGTGTATGTGTGAGTGGGGTTTCTGACTGTGGACAGACTATGAAGGTAGAATAAATAGATTTAGGATAATTATTTCTGGACTGCTAAGTGAGTTAGGATGTTGTTCACCCATTTTGTCCCTCTCTTTTGTTTTATTTTACCTTTTTGAGGCACAAGGGAAAAACTCACTCACCATATCAGCCTCTTGTACAATGTATAGTTTACTGTGTAAATATTTCTTAATACTAGCATTATTCTGTTAACGTACCAACCAACCTCACAACCCCACAAATGAAGATGCACTCTGATTCTATCTTAGCTGATGGCATTTGATGCTGTAAACTGGGTGTATGTTGATTAAATACTGTACATTTCGAATGTGTCATCACATTGGATGAGGCATTGGATCACCCATTGCCTCAATGATTAAAATAGTAGTCTGGGTTATAACCAGGCTCTGAAAACAACAACATAAATATTGATATGGGTCCATTTGATTTCATTTGTACAATCTCAAGTTAAATTAACACTGTGTATGCATGCACTGTAACTCCCTTCTCTTCGGTCTCCCCCACAAACTCCTCCATAAAATCCAACTGGTCCAGAACGCTGCAGCCCGCATCATCACCAAAACCCCTGCCATCTCCCACATCACCCCCGTTCTGCACCAACTCCACTGGCTACCCATCAATTACCGCATAGACTTCAAGATCCTCCTCAACACATTCAATGCCATCCATAACCTCTCCCCCCCATACCTGTCTGATCTCATCCATATCAACACTCCCACCCGGGCACTCAGGTCTGCCTCCTCCACCAACCTCACTGTTCCCCCAGCTCGTTTGTCCACCATGGGGGGTAGAGCTTTCAGCCGCTCTGCCCCTCGCCTCTGGAACAGCCTTCCCCCTGACATTCGAAACATGGACTCACTCCCCACCTTCAAATCCCACCTCAAAACTCACCTATTCAGACAAGCCTATGCTCACCTTGAGTAAAGGTCTGCTGCAGGCCTTTGTGCTTATTTTAAACTTGCTTTATTATATTGTATTTCTTTTCTGTTTTGTTAAGCGACCTTGGGTGACCTGAAAGGCGCTATATAAATAAAATGTATTATTATTATTATTATTATTTCTGGCACTGCCCATCAAGTTTCCCCTGGTGAATGAATTGTGCTATTACACATTTGAGACGTGACCTGTGAACATGTAATGTCGTTTTTTAAATACATTCCCACAAATTAGACACATACCACAAAGAGCCATCAATCGTAGTGAATAGGTTCAATTTAATTATTTATCCAGTGTATATACTAATAGGTTAACCGTATGATTATAATATATACTCTAGAAGGTTTTCCTCCAGCAGATGGTTCAGTCGAGAGATGAAGGCACATTTAATGTACTTAGGGACTCTTAAAGACCATGTCACAAAATCACAAAGAACCCATGAGAGGGGGTGTGTCTTATGAGCAGGCAACATTAAAGGTACTAAAGATCTTCTCTCTCACTTGGGAGACAAAAAAAGAAAACACATTCAACTATGCAATAAAGTGACATCACAAGTTAAAACTAAAGGTGCTGGGCCAGGGAGTGAAAATTAACAGAAATAACTGCATGCATATCAGCTACAGGAATGTCAAAGTGGTGGAATGGGGGGAGGTGAGCAGTGGAACAGTGTCGGGGCATCGTTTAGTAGGCGTGGTTAGCCACATAGAGAGAATCGCCACCTGCTGCGCCGCTGTCTCCCCTGGAAACATACTTGCCGAGAGCAGCCTGGTGGTTATTCTGTGGAGAAAGAAGAAGAAAGAAACCCATGAAGAAAGAAACGATAGAAAGGAAGGCAGATTTGTCAAGCCCAGCTTGCACACCAATGATTTGCAACATAACTCGTTGCAACTTGCAACCACCTGCAACAGAATCCCCAAACTGTGCAGAGCGTCAATTCAGACCGCTGCAGCTGGTTGCAAGGAGTTGAGTTGTGAATCTTTGGTGTGGACTAGGCTTTATGAGAGATTAAATACAAGAAATTAGTACAATTAGTTATTTGTCTTTGCAGAGACAGAGGTCACCAGCATCTTGCTTCCTCTTGTTATCTGGCTGTTGACAGTGTATAATTTCACTTTTCTCATACGTTTCATACATTGTCTGTAGTCCTCATTACTACTGGTATATGTCTATCACTTGCTACTCTATTCTAAAATTGCATAGCTTATTGATTGATTGATTGATTGATTGATTGATTGCAACAAAAAAGG